>NC_091983.1:6831972-6951515 GCF_044704955.1 Pristiophorus japonicus | reverse complement strand
TGGGGGGGGAGTGTGAGTGTGTGGGGGGGGGGGGGGGGGAGTGGTGTGTGTGTGGGCGGGGGAGTGTGTGTGTGTGTGTGGGGGGGGGGAGGGGGAGAGTGTGTGTGTGTGGGGGAGGGGGTGAGTGTGTGTGTGGGGGGTGGGGGGTGGGGGGGAGTGTGAGTGTGTGGGGGGGGGGGGGAGTGTGTGTGTGTGGGCGGGGGAGTGGTGTGTGTGTGTGGGAGGGGGGGAGGGGGAGAGTGTGTGTGTGTGGGGGAGGGGTTGAGTGTGTGTGTGGGGGGTGGGGGTGTGGGGGGGGAGTGTGAGTGTGTGGGGGGGGGGGGGAGTGTGTGTGTGTGGGGGGGGGAGTGTGTGTGTGTGTGTGGGGGGGGGGGGGGGAGGGGAGTGTGTGTGTGTGGGGGAGGGGGTGTGTGTATGTGTGTGTGGGGGAGGGGGGGGAGTGTGTGTGTGTGTGTGGGGGGGAGGGGGAGTGTGTGTGTGTGTGTGGGGGAGGGGGTGAGTGTGTGTGGGGGGGGAGTGTGTGTGTGTGTGGGGGGGAGAGTGTGTGTGTGGGGGGGGGAGTGGGTGTGTGTGGGGGGGGAGTGTGTGTGTGTGTGGGGGGGAGGTGTGTGTGTGGGGGGGGGAGTGGGTGTGTGTGTGGGGGGGGAGGGGGAGTGTGTGTGTGTGGGGGGGGAGTGTGTGTGTGTGTGTGTGGGGGGGAGAGTGTGTGTGGGGGGGGGGAGTGGGTGTGTGTGTGGGGGGGGAGGGGGAGTGTGTGTGTGTGTGGGGGGGGGAGGGGGAGAGTATGTGTGTATGGGGGGGGAGGGGGAGTGTGTGTGTGTGTGTGGGGGAGGGGGTGAGTGTGTGTGTGTGGGGGGGGGGAGGGGGAGAGTATGTGTGTATGGGGGAGGGGGTTAGTGTGTGTGTGTGTGGGGGGGGGGGGAGTGTGTGTGTGTGTGGGGTGGGGGAGTGTGTGTGTGTGTGGGGTGGGGGAGTGTGTGTGGGGGGGGGAGAGGGAGAGTGTGTGTGTGTGGGGGAGGGGGGGAGTGTGTGTGTGTGTGGGGGGGGGGGAGTGTGTGTGTGTGTGGGTGGGGGGAGTGTGTGTGGGGGGGGGGAGAGTGTGTGTGTGTGTGGGGGGGGGAGTGTGAGTGTGGGGGGGAGGGGGAGAGTGTGTGTGTGTGTGGGGGGGGGGGAGTGGGTGTGTGTGTGGGGGGTGGGAGAGTGTGTGTGTGGGGGGGAGGGGGAGAGTGTGTGTGTGTGTGGGGGGGGGGAGTGGGTGTGTGTGTGTGGGGGTGAGGGGGGGGAGAGTGTGTGTGTGTGGAGGGGGGGAGAGTGTGTGTATGTGTGGGGGGGGGAGAGAGTGCGTGTGTGTGGGGGAGGAGGAGAGTGTGTGTGTGGGGGGAGGGGGAGAGTGTGTGTGTGGGGGGGGGGAGGGGAGAGTATGTGTGTGGGGGAGGGGGTGAGTGTGTGTGTGTGTGGGGGGAGGGGAGTGTGTGTGTGTGTGTGGGGGGAGTGTGTGTGTGTGTGGGGGGGAGTGTGTGTGTGTGTGGGGGGAGAGTGTGTGTGTGTGTGGGGGGGAGTGTGTGTGTGTGTGGGGGGGAGTGTGTGTGTGTGTGTGGGGGGGAGTGTGTGTGTGTGTGGGGGGGTGAGTGTGTGTGTGTGTGGGGGGGAGTGTGTGTGTGTGTGGGGGGGAGTGTGTGTGTGGGGGGAGTGTGTGTGTGGGGGGGGGAGTGTGTGTGTGTGGGGGGGGGAGTGTGTGTGTGTGGGGGGGGTGGAGTGTGTGTGTGTGGGCGGGGGAGTGGGTGTGTGTGTGGGGGGGGGGAGGGGGAGAGTGTGTGTGTGTGGGGGGGGGGAGAGTATGTGTTGTGTGGGGGGGGAGGGGGAGTGTCTGTGTGTGTGTGGGGGGGAGTGTCTGTGTGTGTGTGGGGTGGGGGAGTGTGTGTGGGGGGGGGGAGGGGGAGAGTGTGTGTGTGTGTGGGGGGGGAGAGAGAGTGTGTGTGTGTGTGGGGGGGAGGGGAGAGTATGTGTGTGTGGGGGGGGAGGGGGAGTGTCTGTGTGTGTGTGGGGGGGAGTGTGTGTGTGTGTGTGGGGGGGAGTGTCTGTGTGTGTGTGGGGGGGAGTGTGTGTGTGTGTGTGGGGGGGGAGGGGAGTGTGTGTGTGTGGGGGGGGAGGGGGAGTGTCTGTGTGTGTGTGGGGGGGAGTGTGTGTGTGTGTGTGGGGGGGAGTGTCTGTGTGTGGGGGGGGAGAGAGTGTGCGTGTGTGGGGGAGGGGGAGGAGAGTGTGTGTGGGGGGAGGGAATATGTGTGTGTGGGGGGGGTGTGGGGGGGAGAGTGTGTGTGGGGGGGGGAGAGTGTGTGGGGTAGGGGGAGTGTCTGTGTGTGTGGGTGAGGGAGTGTCTGTGTGTGCGTGTGGGGGGGAGAGTGTGTGTGTGTCGGGGGGGAGAGAGTTTGCGTGTGTGGGGGGCGGGGGAGGGGGGGAGAGTGTGTGTGGGGGAGGGGGAGTTTGTGTGTGTGTGGGGGGGGGTTGTGTGTGTGGGGGGGGAATGTGTTTGGGGGATGGGGAGACAGTGTGTGGATGGTGGGGAGGGTGTGTGTGTCTGTGGGGGAGGGAGTGTGTGTGTGGGGTGGGAATGTGTGTGTGTGGGGGAGAGGGAGAGAGTGTGTGTGGGGGAGAGGGAGAGAGTGTGTGTGGGGGGGTGGGGAGAGTGTGTATGGGGGAGAGGGAGAGAGTGTGTGTGGGGGAGAGGGAGAGAGTGTGTGTGGGGGGGGTGGGGAGAGTGTGTATGGGGGAGAGGGAGAGAGTGTGTGTGGGGGAGAGGGAGAGAGTGTGTATGGGGGAGAGGGAGAGAGTGTGTGTGGGGGAGAGGGAGAGAGTGTGTGTGGGGGGGGTGGGGAGAGTGTGTATGGGGGAGAGGGAGAGAGTGTGTGTGGGGGAGAGGGAGAGAGTGTGTGTGGGGGGGGTGGGGAGAGTGTGTGTGTGGGGATGGGGGGGAGAGAGTGTGTGTGGGGGGGTGGGGAGAGAGTGTGTGTGTGGGGGGGTGGGGAGAGTGTGTGCGGGGGGTGGGGAGAGTGTGTGCGGGGGGTGGGGAGAGTGTGTGGGGGGGGTGGGGAGAGTGTGTGCGGGGGAGAGGGAGAGAGTGTGTGTGTGGGGATGGGGGGGAGTATGTGTGTGTGGGGGGGGTGGGGAGTATGTGTGTGTGGGGGGGGTGGGGAGAGTGTGTGTGTGGGGGGGTGGGGAGAGTGTGTGTGGGGATGGGGGGGAGTATGTGTGTGTGGGGGGGGTGGGGAGAGTGTGTGTGGGGGGGGTGGGGAGAGTGTGTGTGTGGGGGGGTGGGGAGAGTGTGTGCGGGGGGTGGGGAGTATGTGTGGGAGGGTTATGGAAGGAGACTATTTAAATAAATCCCAAATTCAATAAGTTTATTCCTGATTTGATGAGTAACTAGGAGAGTTCTCTGTGCTTTTAATGTCTTCTGCCACTGGCGAATAAAACAATTGATCTTAATATCCAGAGAACCCTCCAATTTCTGCAGCAAATGGCGCAATGGGCCAATCTGGTCAAATCAAGCTGTGACAGCTTCTCCGTGCCGATCAATAGGCTGCTCCTGTGTTGAGACTTGTTTGTCCTCGTGTAGATAGTACTGTAGAAATTCATTTCTGCTGGGAACTAGATATCGCAGTACATTGTCTGGCATAAATAATTATGTCTTAAATATAAATTGTTCTGAGGAAGAAGGAGTCAATGGGGAACCGACCGGAGGTGAGTTCACAGCTAACATTGCACTGAAATAATTATTTCAAAGTAAATATGATCACGTCTCTTCATCCTACCTGTTATATATTTAAATGGGAAAGACTTTGAATTAGGCGAATTTGAACTTATTTACCTTGAGTGTGTGCCAGGATCAATCTAACGTACAGATAATCAATCGGGCTATTTCAGCAGTGTTGTTACTATATTGACATATACACTATTAATGATTTGTTTGTGCTGAGTTGCAGCTTTTACTTGCTGGTTTTCAGATCACACTTTTAAAGGGCGATGCCACGATTGACACTTTACTGTGTTGCGTGGAGGCCCCGACCTGCGTGAGAATACCAGCGGCAGGTCGGGGCCATAAAAGGAGCGGAGGTGGGCGGCCTGGGAGCAGCGTGGAGGCCACTTCAGGAAGCAGCACGAGCTGGTGCAGGAGAGCGATGGCAGCGAAGAGTGACGTCACCAAGGTGCAGGTCGGTGATTGGAGCGTGGGCAGATACAGCAGGAGTGGCGAGAGACTGTGGAGGGATGTGATCGGGGCCCAGGAGAGGCGTGAGTTCAGGGCCAGGGGCCCAGGGCCCAGAGGCAACACGGGCCAGCCCACACTGCGATATGTGTGCGCACTAGGTCTGTGCAGCAGAGCTGGTCTCCAGTCACCTTGGATAACCCTTGCTACTGGACCAAGACCGAGCTCTGTCAAACCCGTGTAGTGACTGGTGTGCAACGGCCAACCCACATTAAAAAAAATCCACCATTCAGGTTGCAGACAGGGACCTGGAATATTAGGTCCTTCATTGAAACACCTGTGAACTTTTTGACGTGGAAGCAAGTCATCCTCGCTTCGAGGGACTGCCTATGATGATGATGATGGTGTTGATATGAGGTGGGTCCACAGACAAACATCAGCAACAACAATGTTGTACCATTCCAGATTTGGAATCTTATTTGTCTTGTGAAATGTATGCTCAGCAAGGTGAGGGAGGTTAGTGCTGAAGGAATGGAGAGCTGTGTATCTAAGGTTGCTGACGACACTATGTTAGGTGGCACAGTAAATAGTGTAGATGGGAGCAGGGAGTTGCAAAGGGACGGCGGTAGATTAAATGAGTGGGCAAAACTGTGGCAGGTGCAGTTCAAGTGTGAGGAAAGTGTGAGGTCATCCACTTTGGACCGAAGAAAGATCAGAGTATTTTCTAAATGGCGAGAAGTTAGGAACTGTGGGTGAGCAGAGATGTTCAGGGTTCCAAGTACAGAAATCACTAAAGGCTAATGGACAGGCAGTAAAGTTATAGTGTAAAAGGCTACCTTTATCTCAAGAGGGCTGGAATACAAAGGGATAGAGGTAATGTTACAGCTGGACAGAGCTCTGGTTAGACCCAATCTGGAGAACTGCGTCCAGTTCTGGGCCCCGCCCCTCAGGAAGGATATGGACGGGGTGCAGTGCAGATTCACCAGAGTGATACCTGGGAGAAAATGGGTAAATATTGAAGACATTGACTAGAACTGTATCCCCTTGAATGTAGAAGATTAAGGGGTGATCTAATTTAGATGTCTAAGTGACTAAAGGATTGAATGGGAGAAACTATTTCCTCTGGTGGGGGAGACCAGAACAAGGGGGCATAACCTTAAAATTATAGCTCGGCCGTTCAGGGGTGATGTCAGGAAGCACTTCTTCACACACAGGGTCGTGGAAATCTGGAACTCTCTCGCCCCCAAAAAGCTATTGAGGCTGGAGGTCAATTGAAAATGTCAGAACTGAGACTGATAAGAGTTTTATTTGGCAAGGGTATTAAGGGTTAGAAGCCCTTGTGGTCTCGGCGCTCCTTCAATTCTGGCTTCTTGAGCATCCCCAATTTTAATCACTCCACCATTGGCGGCCGTACCTTCAGCTGCCTCGGCCCTTAGCGGTGGAAATCCCTCCTAAACCTCTCTGCCACTCTACCTCTGGCTCCTCCTTTGAGGTGCTCCTTAAAACTTACCTCTTTGACCAAGATTTGGGTCACCTGTCCTGATATCTCCTTACGTGTCTCGGTGTCAGGTTTTGTTTGTTTCACTACATTAAAGGCGCTATATAAATGCAATTTGTTGCTGTAGCATGGCCCTCAGGTGAGAACAGGGTGAAGGTGGCCTGTGATTCTCGATGCCACCCCCCACCTCCTGCTTCCCACAACGCCAAAGTGGTGGCGTGGCTTGCTGAGACTCAGTTTTGGCTCACACAGGAATGACTATATCTCAGGAAGAGACAAGGGATGAAAACTGATAGCGGGGAGAATTTCTGCAACTTAACGTAAAACAAGACTCCCTCCCAACATTCACCATGCAATTACGTTTATGAAGTCATCAGCATAGGCAGTCCCTCGTATCGAGGATGACTTGCTTCCACGCCAAAAAGGGATGGGTTCACAGGTGTTTCAATGAAGGACCTAATATTCCAGATCCCGAACTACATCCTGAAGGGTGGAAGACGCCTGTGCGTGGACTTTTTTAACGTGGGGTGGCCGTTGCACACCAGCCACCGCACAGGGCTTGACAGAGCGAGGTCTTGGTCCAGTGGCAAGGATTAACCAAGACGATTGGAGACCTGCTCTGCTGCACGGACCCAGTGCGCACACATATCGCAGTGTGGGCTGGCCCGTGCTGCCCCTGGGCCCTCGCCTCTTCTGGGCCTCGAACTCACGCCTCTCCTTGGCTCCGATCACATCGGTCCACGGTCTCTCGTCGCTCCTACTCCCCAACCTCGCCGCTGTATCTGCCCACGCTCCAACCAGCGACCAATCGGTGACGTCCAATCCAGTAGCCCCCTTCACAGCCGTTGCTCTGCGACGGTGATGGATACAGATTCAAGTCATGCTGGAACACAGTGTTAAATGTTGCCTGCATCTTGTCCCACTGCAGCAACCGTGCACAAGGTGGGTCTAGTTGTTTCACAGCGCTATTGGGAGCAAACTGGCCTGGATACTACATATTTAGCTCTCAGCCTTGACACAGTAACATTCTCGCCCCTGAGTCAGAAGGTCGTGGGTTCAAGCCTCACTCCAGAACTTGAGCACATAATCCAAGCTGACACTCCAGTACAATCCTGAGAGAGTGCTGCACTGTCAGAGGTGCCGTCTCTCGGCCCAGATGTTAAATTGAGGCCCTTGAATAAAAGACCCCAGTTAATGTTACTATTACTGTGTCCCTCATAGTATCAGAAAGGCAACTCGCACTGAATAGGATTTTTATGTGAGAATATATTAGCATAGATGAGGGAGAAGGGAATAGATGGATATTGGGGCAAGGCTGGAAGGACACTCACGTCAAGCACAAGCACTGACATAGGTCATTTTTGCCGAATGGTCTGATTTTGTGCTATCGATTCTATGTAATTCTGTAGAACATAGGAACAGGAGGAGGCCATTCAGCCCCCTCGAGCCTGTTCTGCCATTCAGTTATATCATGGCTGATCTGTATCTTAACTGCATCCACCCGCCATAGTTCTATGGGCTAGAGTTTACAATCTTTTTGCATGCACAACACCCACTTAACATCTATTTCACTGCTGAAATGACGTATAACGCCCAGATATCAGCCATTTAGCCAGAAAATGGAAACTGACGGGCATTTTTCGGACACTTATCGCTGAGCGTTACTTTCCCCATGTGCGTAACGCCGGGAAAAAATAATACCGGCCGCCCACTTTTTTTGGGCGGAATCATCAGAATGGCCGAAACCAACACCCATAATATCGGCCAGCATTAGTTTCCGCACGTAATTAACGCCGACATTCAATAATACCGCCCGCCCACTTTTTTTTGGTCGTAAAGATCACATTTGCAGAAACTAACACCCAGTATATCGCCCAGCGTCACTTTCAGCACCTCGCACACATCTCACCCACAATATCGCTCGCCCAATACACCGCTCAGAAAAAGTGGAACTATTCTGAACAAATCACAGCGGTGTGGACGCCATTTTTCAAAACGCAGGTCGCTTCATTCAAAAGGAAGCTTCAATATCAGGGGAGTTTGGATTGACTCTGGAGTTCTTCTCAGGTGAAGTGACCATCTCAACAGACATATTTTCAGACTCTGGACTATTGGGGGTTTACTGTAGGTGTATGTTAGTGAGGAAATGATTGCTTCTGATCAATCGCTATTATACTTTCATTGCAATGGGGCCAGCCAGTTCTCAGCCTGCATCGATTAATACGCAGATGCTGCAGAGTGCAAATGGCTCAATGTCTAATGCACACCATTATGTGCCCAATTTAAGACGTGCCAGAATGAGAAGGAGGTCTAGACGATACACACCCAGCACTTACATGGAGAAGAGGCCTTACCTCGACGTGTCCGAGCACACCTGCCTTCGGAGACTGCGCTTCCACAAGGTGGTGATCAATGAAATATGTCAGCTCATCAGGCCACATATGCAGCCTGCCATCAGGACATCAGTGTCAGTCGAGGTCAAGGTCACCGCAGCACTGTTTCTATGCGTCCAATTCCTTTTGGGCCTCCGCGGTCGAGATTTCCCCTCTGTCTCACCATGCCACCCATCGCTGCATTGGACAGGTCACGGAGGCCCTGTACACTCGTAGGATGGACTTTATCAGCTTCCCCATGACCACGGAGGCTCAGACTGACAGGGCTGGAGCATTCTACCACATTGCTAAGTTCCCCAGGGTGTAGGGAGCAATACAGTGCACTCACACCTTCTCAGGACCCAGAGTTTTTTTGTAACAGAAAAGGATTTCACTCCCTGAAGGTCCAACTAGTTGTCGACCACAACCAGATCATAATGGCAGTGAATGCCAAATGTCCGGGCAGCTTCGGTAAGGCTCACATCCTGTGTGAGAGCGCTGTCTCTGACACGTTTAAGAGTCAGCCACAAGGACAATGCTGGATGCTTGCTGATAACCAATATGGCCGAGCCACCTGGCTAATGACCCCCCCCTGCGTGACACCCACACCGAGGCCAAGAAGCAATACAACCAGAGCCACAGAGGCACATGCAATGTGGTCCAGAAAACAATAACTGTGCTTAAGCAGCGCTTTAGATGCCTGGACCACTCAGGAGGGGAGCTACAATACAACCCTGAGCAAGTAGCTAAATTTGTGGTCGTCTGCTCCATGCTGCACAACCTGGCTATCAGGAGGGGACAAGAATTGCCAGAAGGGACTGATGGTCCACCTCAGGAGAGGGAGGAAGAGGAAATTGACGGGCTGGGCGCTGACCTTGGGCCAGACAATCAGACTGACTATGTAACCATGCCCACGCCGCCCCCCTCCAGACAACAGGAAAGGACCCGTGGTGGCTACATAGCTGCAAGACTATGGAAGAATTCTTCCTACAGGAAGAATTCAGGGAGCGAGGTAGAAAATTAAAGGGTAGGACCTCAAAGGTGGTAATCTCCGGGTTACTGCCGGTGCCATGTGCTAATGAGTATAAGATTAGAAGGATAGAGAGGATGAACACGTGGCTGGAAAGTTGGTGCAGGAGGGAGGGCTTTAAATTCTTGAGGCATTGGGACCGCTTCTGGGGGAGATGGGACCTGTACAAACCGGGACGGGTTGCACATCAACAGCGCCGGGACCAATATCCTCGCGGGGAGTTTTGCTAGTGCTGTTGGGGAGAGTTTAAACTAGCTTGGCAGGGGGATGGGAACCTGAGAACTAATTCAAAAGGGAAGGAAGTAAAGCAGAAATTGGATAGCAAGAATCTAGAAAATGAATCTGTAAGACAGAGGAAACAGGGCTTAGTACGTAATAAGCCACGAGGTCTTCCTGTGCTGAATGGTATATACTTTAATGCAATGAGTACAGTGAATAAGACGGATGAGCTAAGAGCACAGGTAGACACTTGGGAGTATGACATTATAGCCATTACAGAAACATGGCTAAGAGAGGGGCAGGTTTGGCAGATCAATATTCCTGGCTGCAGGATTTTTAGACAAGATAGAGAGGGGGGTAAAAAGGGAGTGGTGGGGGGGGTTGCTGCACTGATTAAAGAAACTATTACAGCAGTGAGGAGGGATGATATGTTAGAGGGATCATCAAATGAGGCCATATGGATAGAATTGATAGAGGAGCAAATATGTAGGCAAATTGCTGTGAAGTCCAAAAACCATAAGGTAGTAATAGTCGGGGATTTTAACTATCCAAATATTTATTGGGACAAATTTAGTGTGAAGGGAATAGAGGGTGCGGAATTCTTGAAATATATTCAAGAGAACTTTTTTAGTCAGTATGTAGCAAGCCAACACAAGAGGGGGCGGTCTTGGATTTAGTTTTGAGGAATGAAGCTGGGCAGGTTGAAGGGGTATTAGTGGGAGAGCACTTGGGTGCCAGTGACCATAATTCAGTCAGATTCCAAGTTGGTTATGGATAAGGACAAGAATAGGCCTGGAATAAAAGTTCCGAATTGGGGAAGAGCTAATTTTGCTAAGTTAAGGAGTGATTTGGCCACAGTGGACTGGAAACAGCTACTTGTGGGTAAATCAGTGTCGGAACAGTGGGAGGCATTTAAGGAGGAGATCCGGAAGGCTCAGGCCAAGCATGTGCACTTAAAGAAAAAGGCTTGGAAAAATAATTCTAGAGCCCCCTGGATGTCTAGGGACTTACAGGGGATGATTAAGAAAAAAAGGAACGCTTATTTCATATACCAACAGCTAAATACTTTAGAATCTTTCGAGGAATATAGGAAGTTAAGAGGCAAAATTAAAAAGGATATTAGGAATGCTAAGAGGAAGCATGAGAAAATCTTGGCCAGTAAAATTAAGGAAAACCCTAAGATGTTCTATAAATTATTAAGAATAAGAGGGTAACTAAAGAAAGGGTAGGGCCTATTAGAGACCATGAGAGTAATCTTTGTGTGGAGACAGAAGATGTTGGTAGGGTTCTTAACAAATACTTTGCATCTATTTTCAGAAAACTGCTATCAAGGAGGAATGTGATATTCTGGATGAAATAAATATAGTGAGAGAGGAAGTATTAAGGGGATTAGCAGCTTTGAAAGTAGATAAGTCCCCAGGCCCGGATGAAATGTATCCCAGGCTGTTAGTGAAGTAAAAGAGGAAATAGCAGAGGCCTTGACCATCATTTTCCAGTCCTCTTTGGATCTGGGCATGGTGCCGGAGGATTGGAGGTCTGCTAATGTAGTACGCTTGTTTAGGAAGGGAAAAAGGAATAGGCCGAGTAATTACAGGCCTGTCAGCCTAACGTCAGTGGTGGGAAAATTACTGGGAAAAATCCTGAAAGACAGGATAAATCTGCATTTGGAAAGGCACGGATTAATTAGGGACAGTCAGCACGGATTTGTTAAGGGAAGATCATGTTTGACTAACGTGATTGAATATTTTGAGGCGGTAACCAAGAAATTGATGAGGGTAGTGCATACGATGTAGTATATATGGACTTTAGCAAAACTTTTGATAAGGTCCCACATGGTAGACAGGTCATGAAGGTTAAAGCCCATGGGATACAGGGCAAAGTGGCAAGTTGGATCCAAAATTGGCTTGGAGGTAGGAAGTAAAGAGTAATGATTGATGGATGTTTTTGTGACTGGAAGGATGTTTCCAGTGGGGTTCTGCAGGGCTCAGTACTGGGTCCCTTGCTTTTTGTGGTATATATCAATGATTTAGATTTGAATATAGGGAGTATAATTAAAAAGTTTGCAGACGACACTAAAATTGGCTATGTGGTTAACAATGAAGAGGAAAGTCATGGGCTGCAGGAGACTATCAATCTACTGGTCAGGTGGGCAGAGCAGTGGCAAATGGAATTTAATTCAGAGAAGTGTGAGGTGATGCATTTTGGGAGGGCTGATAAGGAAAGGGTATACACATTAAGCGGTAGGCCATTTAATAGTGTAGACGAACAAAAGGACCTTGGAGTGCTTGTCCACAGATCCCTGAAAGTAGCAGGCTAGGTGAATAAGGTGGTTAAGAAGGCATACGGAATGTTTGCCTATATTGGCCGAGGCATAGAATACAATAGTAGGGAGGTTATGCTTAAATTGTATAATACTTTGGTTAGGCCATAGCTGGAGTACTGCGTGCAGTTCTGGTCACCATATTATAGGAAGAATGCGATTGTACTAAAGAGGTTACAGAGGAGATTTACTAGGATGCTGCCTGGAATGGTGAATCTTAGTTATGAGGTCAGATTGGATAGGCTGGAACAGAGGAGGTTGAGAGGAAACCTCATTGAGGTGTACAAAATATTGAGGGGCCTGGACATAGTGGATAGTAAGGGTCTATTTCCATTGGTGGAGGGGTCTATTACGAGGGGGCATGGTTTTAAGGTGGTTGGTGGAAGGTTTAGAAGGGATTTGAGGGGAGGCTTCTTTAAGCAGAGGGTTGTGGGGATCTGGAACTCGCTGCCTGGAAGAGTGGTGGATGCAGGAACCCTCATCACTTTTAAGAGATGGTTGGATGAGCACTTAAAGTGCAGTAACCTGCATTGTTTTGGACCTAGAGCTGGTAATTGGGATTAGACTGGATGAGCTTTTGTTGGATGGAGCAGATATAATGGTAAGTACTGCAGGGAATAGAATACGGCCAGGGTGATCTCCTGGACTAGTTTCAATCGCCTGGATGGGTCGGAGAGGAATTTTCCCAGATTTTTTTCTCCCTAAATTGGCCTGGGTTTTTATCTGGTTTTTGCCTCTCCCAGGAGATCACATGGCTCTGGTTGGGGAGGAGTGTAGAATGTTTCAATATAAGGGGTGTTGCAGTTGTGTGAGGCCAACTGGTTGGGCCGGGTGCTCTTTACCTTTCTGCCATTGTTCATTGTTCATAGGTTTATACGTAACCTTTAGGGCTGTTGACCAAGGGCCGTGCAGCTCTTTGTCGGCTGGCACGGACATGATGGGCCAAAATGGCCTCCTTCTGCACTGTAAATTTCTATGTTTCTATGTTTCTACTCTTAAGTGAGGAGCTGATAACTGAACGATTTGCCTGAAAGAACATTGCTGTGAGTGACAACGCTGGCACACTACTGTGTGTGTGCAGCTCAGACATCAATGGTGGGCATCACCTTGGTGTCAGTTAAAGTTTAAGTTGATTATTTAACCCCTTTGTGTTAAGGAATCATCAGTATGTAACGGTTCAGCTATCTGAGACAATGCGTAACAAGTTTATGTTGAATAAAGCATTTTTTATACCAACATTGGTCTGAAATCATAAATATCATGGCCAAAAACACCCCCCCCTCCCACCTTTTCCACCATTAACATCAATCAAGTGGTCAACATGTCCAGCAACACAGAATACAAAGGCAAAGCAGGAGGGTGGTCTCTAGCCCCCATACGTTGCAGCAAATTGCATACACCTAGGTGGAGATAACACAGCCATCACCTGAGGACATGCACCTCACTTTCCTTCCCCCCCCCCGTTCTTCTCCCCACCTCTACCCCTTCCCCTCCTCGCTCCATGCCGCCTGGCCGAAGAGCTCCTCAGGCGGTGCCTCACTGATAGAGGATGAAGGCAGATGCGGTGGTTGCATGGGTACGGGTGCGGGGGGTGCTGAGGGGGAAATTTATCAGACAATCTTAGAAATCATCTATCATATATGATTGGTCGGATATGAGTGGGTGTGGCATCTATTGACTTTACATCACGCAATGGTGTAAACTTTACTCACGTGGCATCACTTCAGGGTCTGCAGATGTGTCCGTGGCTGTCCGGGGGTGCTTCCCCACGAGTGCGAGCACCCGCTCCTCCATCTCTCTGATGTCGCTGGGGACTGGTGGCCCCCCACCCGTTCACCACTGCACGGACCTCATCATCAATAGCTTCTTCTGTAAAAGGTGACAGGACGACATGGCATGAGATCATTGCGTGTAATCATTTTGTTAGGTCCTGTCACAGAGACTGATACAACACATAACTGACAGATGTAATCATCATTATTATGATAATTATCATTCTTTACCTAAAGACATGCACCGTGACCACAGGCTTTGAGTACAACATTCCCGGTAAAAGTGCAAGACCTCACACCTGCTGATAATCACTCATGACTGTTACAAATCAAATTATATAAATACATAAATACATGTAAATAAATGTAATACTCACTCTTGCGGATCCCACAAGGTTGTTTATGGCGCTCATGCACCTCATTGGTCGCTGACGAGACCACCTCTGCTATCTTGGCCCACATCTTCTTGTAGGCCTTTGGGACGGGCTTTCCACCCTCTCCCTGGGTCAAATCACCCCAGCATAACTTGACCTCCTGCAGGAGGGAGGCATTTGCCTCTTTCGAGAACCTCCTCGCTCTTTTGCGCCCTCCAATGTGCTCCTCTCCCAGCTCACTGCTCTCGCCAGTGTCAGTCTCCACAGCGTGCTGTGTTGCCTCCTCCTCTCCCTCCATTATAGGCCAAATTTGGGCAAATATCTGCTTGGTAACACTAATTTTTGTTTCCCTATTTGCTCTAAAGCTCTAAACTCTCCCTGCTTCCCCCCCAAAGCAGCCACACCACACCCACACACGCCTTCAGTCCCTCTCAGCTCCCTCTCTCTATCTGTCTCCTTTTCTGCGCATGTCACGATGACCCTTGACCTCCTAAATCGTGGGAATCGAGCGTTGCCATGCCGTTGCAAAGGACACCGACACTTTACGACAGCAGGCCAGAGAGATTTAACGCTAACGCCCATTTCATATCGCTCGCGGTAGCGCCCAATTTCAAAAATTGAGACGAGGGGCTTTGAGAATGGGCGACAAGCCGGCGATCTGAAAACCCATTTTTACTGCCCACACCAGAAATAACGCACATTTTTGGGCGATCTGCACAAAAGTGTAAAATCTAGCCCTGGAACCCTTAAAACTTTACCTAACAAAAATTTAACAATCTCAGTTTTGAAATTTTCAATTGACCCCCAGCCTGATTATCTTTTTGGGGGAGAGAGTTCCAGATTTCCACGACCCTTTGTGTGACAAAGTGTTTCCTGATGTCACCCCTGAACGGCCTGGCTCTAATTGTAAGGTTATGCCCCCTTGTTCTGGACTTCCCCACCAGAGGAAATAGTTTCTCTCTATCTACCCTATCTAATCCTTTAATCATCTTAAACACCTCAATTAAATCACCGCTTAGTCTTCCAGACTCAGGGGAATACAAGCCTAATCTATGCAACCTGTCCTCATAATTTAACCCTTTTAGCCCCAGTGTCATTCTGGGGAATGTGCACTGCACCCTCTCCGAGGTAAAGATATCCTTCCTGAGAGGCGGGGCCCAGAACTGGACGCAGTTCTCCAGATTGGATCTCACCAGAGCTCTGTCCAGCTGTAACATCACTTCCACCTCTTCGTATTCCAGCTCTCTTGAACTTATTTCTTCTGTCAGTCCAGACAGATATCGTTTTTTTTATTTGTTCATGGGATGTGGGCGTCGCTGGCAAGGCCAGCATTTATTACCCATCCTTAATTGCCCTTGAGAAGGTGATGGTGAGCTGCCCTCTTGAACCATTTCAGTCCGTGTGGTGAAGGTGCTCCCACAGTGCTGTTTGGGAGGGAGTTTCAGGATTTTGACCCAGCGATGATGAAGGAACGGCGATATATTTCCAAGTCAGGATGGTGTGTGACTTGTAGGGGAACTTGGAGTTGGTAGTGCTCCTATGCACCTGCTGCCCTTGTCCTTCTAGGTGGTAGAGGTCGCGGGTTTGGGAGGCGCTGCTGAAGAAGCCTTGGTGAGTTGCTGCAGTGCATCTTGTAGATGGTACACACTGCATCCACGGTGCGCCGGTGGCGGAGGGAGTGAATGTTGAAGGTGGTGGATGGGGTGCCAATCAAGCTTTGTACTGGATGGTATCGAGCTTCTTGAGTTCAATCCAGGCACGTGGAGAGTATTCCATCACACTCCTGACTTGTGCCCTGTAGACAGTGGAAAGGCTTTGGGGAGTCAGGAGGTGAGGCACTCGCTGCAGAATACCCAGCCTCTGACCTGCTCTTCCAGCCACAGTATTTATGTGCCTGGTCCAGTTAAGTTTCTGGTCAATGGTGACCCCCAGGATGTTGATGGTGGGGGATTCGGCGATGGTAATGCCATTGAATCTCAATGGGCGGTGGTTAGACTCTCGCTTGTTGGAGATGGTCATTGCCTGGCACTTGTGTGGCGTGAATGTTACTTGCCACTTATCAGCCCAAGCCTGAATGTCGTCCAGGTCTTGCTGCATGCGGGCACGGACTGTTTCATTATCTGAGGAGTTGCGAATGGAATTGAACACTATGCAGTCATCAGCGAACATCCCTACTTCTGACCTTATGATGGAGGAAAGGTCATGGATGAAGCAGCTGAAAATGGTTGGGCCTAGGACACTGCCCTGAGGAACTCCTGCAGCGATGTCCTGGGGCTGTGATGATTGGCCTCCAACAACCGCAACCATCTTCCTTCGTGCTCGGTATGACTCCAGCCAGTGGAGAGTTTTCCTCCTGATTCCCATTGACTTCAGTTTTACTGGGGCTCCTTGATGCCACACTCAGTCAAATGCTGCCTTGATGTCAAGGGCGGTCACTTTCACCTCACCTCTGGAATTCAGCTTTTGTGTCCATGTTTGGACCGAGGCTGTAATGAGGTCTGTGGCCGAGTGGTCCTGGCGGAACCCAAACTGGGCATCTGTGAGCAGGTTATTGGTGAGTAAGTGCCGTTTGATAGCACTGTCAACGACACCTTCCATCATTTTGCTGATGATTGAGAGTAGACTGATGGGGCGGTAATAGGCCGGATTTGATTTGTCCTGCTTTTTGTGGACAGGATATACCCGGGCAGTTTCCACATTATTGGGTAGATGCCAGTGTTGTAGCTGTACTGTAGTGATGTGGTTCTGCTGATGGCATAGTTGGTATTGCCCTGTGTGGAACTGAACCACACAGATCAGAAAGGATCCTTGCTTGACCACTGACTGATGCTGAGTTATTCGATCTTGGCTGGGGTACCACACTGACCATAGAATCATAGAAAATTATGACACAGAAGGAGGCCATTTGGCCCAATGTGTCCATGTCGGTCAAAAAAGAGTTACCCAGCCTAATCCCAGCTTCCAGCACTAGGTCCGTAGCCCTGCACATTACAGCACTTCAAGTGCACATTCAAGTACTTTTTAAATGTGGTGAGGGTTTCTGCCTCTATCACCCTTTCAGGCAGTGAGTTCCAGACCCCCTCCACCCTCTGGGTGAAAATCTTTTTCCTCATCTCCCCTCTTAACCTCCGACCAATTATTTTAAATCTATGCCCCCTGGGTGTCGACCCCTGAGGGAAATAGGTCCATCCTATCCACTCTATCTAGGCCCCTCATAATTTTTATACATCTCAATAAGGTCTCCCCTCAGCCTCTTCTGTACCAAAGAAAACAAACCCAGCATCTCCAAACTTTCCTCATAGCTAAAATTCCCCAATCCAGGCAACATCCTTGTATATCTCCTCTGTACCCTCTCTAGTGCAACCACATTTTCTGTAATGTGGTGACCAAAACTACACGCAGTACTCAAGCTGTGGCCTAACCAGTGTTTTATACAGTTCCAGAATAACCTTCCTGCTTTTATATTCTATCACTCGGCTAAAAAAGGAAAGCATTCCGTATGTCTTTTTAATTAGCTTATCGACCTGTCCTGCTACCTTTAAGGATCTGTGGACATACACTCTAAGGTTCTCCACACCTCTCTGTGTCTTCTCTGTTGTGTTATGTCGGGACTTCAGGATGTAGTTCAGGATCTGGAATATTACGTCCTCCATTGAAACACCTGTGAATTCATCCTTTTTTGGCGTGGAAGCAAGTCTTCCTCGACACAAGGGACCGCCTATGATGATGATGGTAGGGGCAAACAAAATTCACAAGAGCAGGGGAGTTCTCTCCAATGTCGTGGCCAATATATGCTCCTAAACCAACGTCACTAAATGAGATTAGCTGGTCATTTATGTCAGTGCTGTGTACAAATCGATTGGCATGGCTCCCGACATTATAAGTGACTACACTTTAAGAGTAGACAAAGACTGTAAAGCGTTTTGGGACGTCACGAGGACATGAAAGTTCTCTGCTTCATACTCATACAACCAGCGGCAGGTCAAGGTCATAAAAGGAGCGGCGAGCGGCCTCGGGAGCAGCGTGGAGGCATACTGCTTCAGGGAGCAGCGCGAGCTGGTGCAGGAGGGCGACGGCAGCGAAGAGTGATGTCATCAAGGTCCAGCTTGGTGATTGGATACAGCAGGAGCGGCGAGAGACTACGGAGGGACGTGATCAGGGCCCGGGAGAGGCGTGAGTTCAGGGCCAGGGGCCTAAGGGCAGCACGGGCCCAGCCCACACTGCGATATGTGTGCGCACTAGGTCCGTGCAGCAGAGCTGATCTCCAATTGTCTTGGTTAATCCTTGCCATAGGACCAAGAACTAGCTCGGTCAAGCCCGTGTGGTGGCTGGTGTGCAACGGTCACCCCACATTAATAAAACCCACGCACAGGCATCTTCCACCCTTCAGGATGTAGTTCAGGACCTGGGATATTAGGTCCTTCCTTGAAACACCTGTGAACTCATCCTTTTTTTGGCGTGGAAACAAGTCATCCTCGTTTCGAGGGACCGCCTATGATGGTGATGACTCGCCTATCATCCCAGGCTTGGCTGAAAGCAGATATTATTCCCATATTTTTAAATTCCTCACCTGAAATCAATGTATTTAAAGGGTTACAAAAGTGTGTATCCAGGGACCGTGTTTATCTGTGAACTGATCCATGTATTTCAGGTGATGTGCAGAAACATAAAGAGCAGCTGATTGGTATTTTCTCAGCACTTTCATTGTCGATAATAACTATTCCTGTGAAGTAGAAAGCACAAGGTCAAGCAACAAATAGCAAATGCTATAATGTGCTCGCACAGAATGAAGGAGATTGATTACTGAATAAAGCACAAGTGCATCAACTGATCTGAGATCTTTTGAAGTATATATTAGATTGCTGGCTGAGGCTGTTCTGCATTCAATGTGAAACAAAGCTTGATACATAACATCTGCCATCCATCAGATTGTGTGACTACATTTCACTAGACACCTGCCTTGCTGCAGTAATCTGGTTGAAGTTTCCCTTTTAGTTATTTCTCACTACTTTTCCACAAATCAACATCGGAACTTCCTGATACTGTAGCAGGTTAATGAATGTCTTTGGTATGGCACAGGTCAATGCAAGACAGGAGGATCCCAGCGTTGGTCTGTGCTGAGTTAGCTGATCTGACACGGGGTGGGGTGGGGTGGGCCAGAGTGCTACACTTGGCCTCAGTACTGGTAAAGTGCGACATCGCCACTGACACCTGGGAACCCTGGCCGCAGACCGCCCGAGGTGGAGAAAGTGCATCCGGGAGGGCGTCGAGCTCTTCGAGTCTCAACACAAAGAGCGTGAAGAGGTCAAGCGCAGGCAGCGGAAGGAGCGCGCGGCAAACCAGCCCCACCCACCCCTTCCCTCGACGAATGTCTGTCTCACCTGTGGCAAGGTCTGTGGCTCTCGTATTGGACTGTTCATCCACCAGAGAACTCACTTTGGGAGTGGAAGCAAGTCTTCCTCGATCCCGAGGGACTGCCTATGATGATGATGACAGGAGTATTATTAAACAAAGTTTGACACTGGGCCATACAAGGATATATTGGGGCAGATGACCAAAATCTTGGTCAAAGAGATAGGTTTTAAGGAGCGACTTAAAGAAGGAGAGCGAGGTAGAGAGGTGGAGAGGTTGAAGGAGGGAATTCCTGAGTTAAGTACCTAGGTAACAGAAGGCACGGCCGCAAATGATGGAGTGAAGAAAATCAGGGATGCGCAAGATTTCAGAATTGGAGGTGGATTGTAGGGCTATGGAGGAGGTTACAGAGATAGGGAAGGTTGAGGCCATGGAACATAAGAACATAAGAAATAGGAGCAGGAGTAGGCCATATGGCCCCTTGAGCCTACTCCGTCATTCAATAAGATCATGGCCATCTGATCTTGGTCCACTTCCCTGCCCGCTCCCCATAATCCTTGACTTCCTTATCGTTCAAAAATCTGTCTACCTCCACCGTAAACATATTCAACGACCCAGCCTCCACAGCTCACCGGGGTAGAGAATTCCAAAGATTCATGGCCCTCAGAGAAGAAATTCCTCTCCATTTCTGTTTTAAATAGGCGGCCCCTTATTCTAAAACTATGCCCCCTAGTTCTAGATTCCCCCACGAGGGGAAACATCCTCTCTGCATATACTTTGTCAAGCCCCCTCAGAATCTTATACATTTCAATAAGTTCACCTCTCATTCTTCTAAACTCCAATGAGTATAGGCCCAACCTACTCAACCTTTCTTCATAAGACAACCCCTTGATCTCAGGAATCAACTTCGTGAACCTTCTCTGAACTGCCTCCAATGCAAGTATATCCCTCCTTAAATACGGAGACCAAAACTGTACACAGTACTCAGGTGTGGCCTCACCAACGCCCTGTACAGTTGTAGCAGGACTTCTCTGCTTTTATACTCCATCCTCCTTGCAATAAAGGCCAACATTTCATTTGCCTTCCTGATTACTTGCTGCACCTGCATACTAACTTTTTGTGTTTCATGTACAAGGACCCCCAGGTCCCTCTGTACCTCAGCATGTTGTAATCTCTCCCCATTTAAACAACAATTTGCTTTTTATTTTTCCTACCAAAGTAGATAACCTCACATTTCCCACATTGTACTCCATCTGCCAAACTTTTGCCCTCCCACTTAGCCTGTCTATATCCCTTTGAAGATTCTTTGTGTCCTCCTCACAACTTGCTTTACGACCCATCAGCAGCAAATTTGGGTACATTAAACTTGGTGCCTTCATCCAAGTCATTAATATAGATTGTAAATATTTGAGGCCCCAGCACTGACCCCACTAGTTAGTTTGCCAACCTGAAAATTACCCATTTATCCCGACTCTCTGTTTCCTGTTAGTTAGCCAATCCTCTATCCATGCTAATTTATTACCCCCAACCCTGTGAGCTCTTATCTTGTGCGATAATCTTTTATGTGGCACCTTATTGAATGCCTTCTGGCAATCTAAATACACCACATCCATTGGTTCCCCCTTATCCACCCTGCTCGTTACATCCTCAAATAACTCCAGCAAATTTGTCAAACATGATTTCCCTTTCATAAAACCATGCTGACTCTGCTTGACTGGTCTATAGTTTCCTGCTTTCTGTCTCCCTCATTTCTTAATTAGGGGTGTTACATTTGTGATTTTCCAATCCACTGGGACCTCTCCAGAATCCAGGGAATTTTGGTAGATTACAACCAATGCATTCACTATCTCTGCAACCACTTCTTACAAGACCCTAGGATGCAGGCCATCAGGTCCAGGTGACTTATCCACCTTTAGTCCCATTAGTTTGCGAGTACTTTTTCTCTTGTGATAGTGATTGTTTTAAGTTCCCCCCTCGCAAAAACAGCCCCTTGATTATCCATTATTGGGATGTTTTTAGTGTCTTCTACTGTGGAGACCAATACAAAATATTTGTTCAAAGTCTCTGCCATTTCTCTGTTTCCCCATATGCAATATTTTTATAACGAATAAACATAAAGCTGTTTGCAGCAGTATCCTGGAGATTGGTCTTTAATTCCCAGAGACTCCAGGTCAGTCCTGGAGGGTAACAACCCTAATCTGTCACTGAGGGCACCATGACCGATATCTCTGGGGATGCTCCATGGTAGACTACAGTGCAAAGATGCCTCTGTGCCCAACTGCACCTAGTGGACCCTCCACACTCTCAGGCCCACCTTGCAGGGATGCTTTACATGCATCAAATGGTCGTGCTTGTAACATAGAGCTCCATCTAGTGGACTACTGCTCCACCTAGTGGACTATTGTGATAATGCAACTGCTGCTGTAAATACAATAACAGGAAGTTCCAGATTGAAGCCATCTTAAGTTTGCGTGCTTTAGTGATATCGTAAGGATATATCACAGTGCTGATTTTCTTTCGTAAGCAGGCCCCGTGAGAAAGAAAGAACTTGCATTTATGTAGCGCCTTTCATGACCTCAGGACATCACAGAGCTCTTTACATCCAATAAAATACTTTTGAAGTGTAGTCACTGTTGCAATGGAGGATACACGGCAGCCAATTTGCACACAGCAAGCTCCCGCAAACAGCAATAAGATAATGGCCTGATAATCTGTCTCCGTGATGTTGGTTAGGGGGATAAATATTGGTCAGGTCACTGGAGGTCTGAATCTGTAGACCCAGTCCCTGAGGAAGGATGTGAATCACCCTCCAGACCAGCTGCCAAGCCCCTACTCACTCATCATCATCATCATAGGCAGTCCCTCGGAATCGAGGAAGACTTGCTTCCACTCCTGAAGTGAGTTCTTTGGGGGCTGAACAGTCCAATACGAGAGCCACAGACTCTGTCACAGGTGGGACAGATAGTCGTTGAGGGTAAGGGAGGGTGGGACTGGTTTTCCACACGTTCCTTCTGCTGCCTGCGCTTGATTTCTGCATGCTCTCGGCGACGAGACACGAGGTGCTCAGCGCCCTCCCAGATGCACTTCCTTCACTTAGGGCGGTCTTTGGCCAGGGACTCCCAGGTGTCAGTGGGGATATCGCACTTTATCAGGGAGGTTTTGAGGGTGTCCTTGTAGCATTTCTTCTGCCCACCTTTGGCTCCTTTTGCCACGAAGGAGCTCCGCATAGAGCACTTGCTTTGGGAGTCTCGTGTCTGGCATGCGGACTATATGGGCCTGCCCAGCGGAGCTGATCGAGTGTGGTCAGTGCTTCAATGCTGGAGGTGTTGGCCTGGATGAGGGCGCTAACATTGGTGTGTCTGTCCTCCCAGGGGAATTGTAGGATGTTGCGGAGACATCGTTGGTGATATATCTCCAGCGACTTGAGGTGTCTACTGCACATGCCTCTGAGCCATACAGGAGGGTGTGATACTACTCACACACACACTGCGACTCATCTAGTGCTACCCCCGCAATCTAAATTCTCCAGTGTGGATGTGGCTCGTGACAGGTGAGATGAGGGAGACTGCACCTGTCAGATGCTGTGCCACTGGGACTGTTGATGGCCTCCTGCCGCAAGTCTCTAAATATAGAAGAGGGACATATGTTAGCATGCTGGCTGCCGAGACACCTGCAAGCAGCACTTGCACTGAGTTGTGCTGAGTGCATTATGCCTGTGTGACATTGAGTTAGTTAGGCTGAGAAAAATAACAAGATCAGCCTGGGAGCAGGTGGACTTAACCTTTGGACTGTCTGCAACTCCAGGGAATTCAAGTTTGCAGCTTTGTAAAATACCGAATTCCAAGCACTTTACTGTTGCGCATTGTGGCTGTCCTTTTTCTCCCACATTCTTTATTCTTCCGTAATGTCTATCGCTTTAATTGTAATTTTAATGCTAGTTTGAGTGTTGAAAACCAGTGATATCCGGTGGGGTTAATTTTTATCGCCAGCCAGGGATATCGGGAAAACATGAGGAACACACCTGAGATTTTACCGATATGTGATGCCAAAAAAATGGTATTTTTCTTCTTTTTCAATTTATCGGGACTGTATTTCTGCACAAATGTTCTGCTTGCCCCAATTCAGGGAGCGTCCTGCAGGTGTGCATGAAGTGCAAAGGGAATAAAAATTTGGCAGCATGGGTCTTCACATCTTATTCTTCTGCTTCACACCCAGAAAAATAAGTGCAGTCTGGGCTCAGAGCGGTGGAAAATCAGGTCCATTAACTTTTACTCCAGACTTGACTATTCCAACACACTCCTGGCTGGCCTCCCACATTCTACCCTACGTAAACTAGAGGTGACCCGAAACTCGGCTGCCCATGTCCTAACTCGCACCAAGTCCCGCTCACCCATTGCCCCTGTGCTCGCTGACCTACATTGGCTTCCAGTTAAGCAACGCCTCGATTTCAAAATTCCTATCCTTATTTTCAAATTCCACCATGGCCTCGCCCCTCCCGAACTCTGTAATCTCCTCCAGCCCCAAAACACCCCTGAGATATCGCCACCCCTCTAACTCTGCCCTCCTGAACATCCCTGATTGTAATCGCTCAAACATTGGTGGTCGTGCCTTCTGTTGCCTAGGCCCCAAGCTCTGGAACTCCCTGCCTAAACCTCTCCGTCTCTCTACCTTTCTTTCCTCCTTCAAGATGCTCCTTAAGACGCTCTTTGGTCACCTGCGCTAATTTCTACTTATGCAGATCGGTGTCAAATTTTTATCCTATAATATTCCTGTAAAGCGTCTTGGGATGTTTCACTATATCAAAGGAGCTATATAAGTACAAATTGTTGTTATTCTTTAACAAAACATTTTTCTTACCATTTTGTGAGTGTCCCGAGTTCTTGGAAGTGAGCTGGCTCTAGGAAAAAAAAAACTGCCATCTGATGGGAGCCAATATGTCAGCCAATGGCCACTTCTTCAGCCAGTAAGGGGCAGTTAAGGAGAGATTTAACAGAGATGTTCAAAATTCTGACAATGTGTAAATAAGGTGAAACTCTATCCACTGACAGGAGGGACAGCATTAAGATAAAGGCAAAAAAAGCCTTGGGGAAGGTGAGGAGAATTTCTCCACATAGCGAGTTATGATGATCTGGAATGCACTGCCTGAAATTGTGCTGGAAGCAGATTCAATAGTAACTTTCAAATATTTAAAAGTAGAAATTTGCAGGGCTACGGGGAAAGAGCAGGGGAGTGGGACTAATTGGATAGCTCTGTCGAAGAGCCGGTACAGGTACGATCGGCCGAATGGCCACCTTCTGTGCTATATCATGCTATGATTCAAGACCTGGATTTCTGAAATTTGACCTAGTCAATGTAACTATGTCAATCCTGGATGCATTAATTTCCACGGTTGTAGGCAAATTAAAGCTACCTGTGTTGAGCAACTCGTATCCATGGGACTTAAAGGAGGTAGGGAAATTAATGGACCTTTAACTGACATCTTGAAGCCTGAGAGAGGTTCCAGAAGTAGCTAGCAAAACTGGATTAGTTAGAAAAGACTCCCGCGATAAACTACGAAATTACAGACCATTGGGCCTGAATTTGCGCTCCCCATGGGTGTGTACGAGGTGCGCATACATCCGTGGGATCCCCGCAGGTTCTGGGTTTAGGTATGCGACGTGCTTGTCCCTAAACCCGGAACTTGCGATCTGTCAAGAATTCTCGACAGATCAGATCGCACGCCTCCGAAACTAAAGGGGCTCCGCGGGCGGAGAGTTGGGCTAGTTGCCCAACTCCTGCCCAACAAATGACCTTCAAATTCTTACAACTGATAAAAGCAGGCTTATCAGCATAAGACTTTTAAAACACAGAATAATACATATTTTTCAATAATTTAAACGTTTTAAATCCTATTAAATAAGTTTATTTTTAGACCCTTTAAAATATGTAAATTTATTTTTCAAAATAAATTGTTTTAAATAATTACATTCCATTTTGATTCATTTTAAATAAGTGATTAAAAAAAATTATCTGATGTGCTTTTGTGTTTTGGGAGGTATTCCCGTTCATACTTATGGTAACTATGAATGGGAATAGCCCATCTCTGATAGGTTGGGCTGGCCTGTGTGATCCCAGTGATGCGTACGAGGTGCATACCCTGCTGGGATATGTGGGCTCAGGACCAGAAGTCCTCATAACTCCATGAACAACAGATACTTTTGTAGAATATTTTTGCTGTCGGGGACATCTGCCCACGGGAGGCCTCTGACTGCAAATTCTGGGCCATTATCTTTTAACATCTATTGTAGGAAAAACCTTTGAAACAATCTAGAGAGATCTTTGAGGTGAACTTTTGGACTGTGGCAAAAAAGCCATGGGGGAGGTGACGAGAATTTTTCTCCTGTTACAGGACAGTCAGCACACATTTAGGAGAAAGACACTGTGATTTACAAACCCACAGAATCAGCATGGTTTTATGAAAGAGAAATCATGTTTGCTGGAGCTCTTTGAGGATGTAATGAGCAGGGTGGATAAAGGGGAACCAGTAGATGTCATGTATTTGGATTTCCAGAAAGCATTTGATAAGGTGCCACATAAAAGGTTACTGCACAAGAGCTCACAGGGTTGGGGGTAATATATTAGCGTGGATAGAAAATTGGCTAAATAACAGAAAACAGAAAGTCGGGATAAATGGGTCATTTTCAGGTTGGCAAACTGTAACTAGTGGGGTGCCACAGGGATCAGTGCTAGGGCCTCAACTATTTACAATTTATAGTAATGACTTGGATGAAGGCATCGAGTATAATGTATCATCAGCAAATTTGGCTACAAAGATGTGGGAAAGCAAGTTGTGAGGAGGACGCAACAAATCTACAAAGGGATATAGATAGGCTAATCGAGTGGGCAAAAATTTGGCAGATGGAGTATAATGTGGGAACATATGAAGTTATCCACTTTGGTAGGAAAAATAAAAAAGCTAATTATTATTTAAATGGGGAATGATTATAAAATGCTGTAGTACAGATGGACCTGGGGTCCTTGTACATGAAACACAAAAAGTTAGCATGCAGGTACAGCAAGTAATTAGGAAGGCAAATGGAATGTTGGTCTTTATTGCAAGGGGGATGGAGTCTAAAAGTAGGGAAGACCTGCTACAACTGTACAGGGCTTGGTAAGACCACACCTGGAGTACTGCATACAGTTTTGGTCTTATTTAAGGAAGGATATATTTGCACTGGAGGCAGTTCAGAGAAGGTTCACGAGATTGATTCCTGAGATGAAGGGGTTGTTATATGAAGAAAGGTTGAGCAGGTTGGGCCTATACTCATTGGAGTTTAGAAAAATGAGGTCATCTTATTGAAACATGTAAGATTCTGAATGGGCTTGGCACAGTAGATGCAGAGAGGATGTTTCCCCTCGTGGGGGAATGTAGAACTCGGGGGCATAGTTTCAGAATAAGGGGTCGCCCATTTAATAAGGGACTGAGGAGGAATTTCTTCTCTGAGAGTCATGAATCTTTGGAATTCTCTACCCCAGAGAGCTGTGGAGGCTGGGTCATTGAATATATTTAAGGTGGAGATACAGATTTTTGAAAGATAAGCGAGTCGAGAGTTATGGGGAGCAGGCAGGAAAGTGGACTTGAGGCCATGATCAGATCAGCCATGATCCTATTGAATGGCGGAGCAGGCTCGAGGGGCCAAATGGCCTATTATTCTCCTATTTCTTATGTTCTTATGTACTTGGTATTTCCAGCCCAAATGAACCACTATAAGAGGGATCACGTGCTGTTCTCATCTTTACGTAATGTAAGGAAAGCTATGCAATAATACTGTGCCTTCAATTACCTCAGGATGCCCCAACGGTGATTTACAGTCAATTAAGTACATTTGAAGTGTAGTCACTTGTGATGTAGGAAATATGGCAGCGCATTTGCGCACAGTAAGCTCCCACAAAAAGCATTAAAATAAATGACCAGATCATCTGTTTTTAGTGATGTTGGTTGAGGGATAAATATTGGCCAGGATATCAAGAGAACTCCCCCGCTCTTTGAATAGCACCATGGAATCTTTTACATCACCCTGAGAGGGCGGATGTGGCCTCGGCTTAACTTCCCATTGGAAATAGGGCACCTCCGATAGTGCAGCACGCCTTCGGTACAGCACTGGGAAAATCGAGCTACAATATCAACCATGCAGTTGCTCCTAAAAGTACAAGGAAAGATGCCCACTTCAGGGCATGTACTCGGCCCAGCCATCTTCAGCTGCTTCATCAATGACCTTCCCTCCATCATAAGGTTAAAAGTGGGGATGTTCGCTGATGATTGCAGTGTTCAGTTCCATTCACAACTCCTCAGATAATGAAGCAGCCTATGCCCTCATGCAGCAAGACCAGAACAACATTCAGGTTTAGGCTGATAAGTGGCAAGTAACATTTATGCCACACAAATGCCAGGCAACAACTATCTCCAAGAGGGAATCTAACCACTTCTACTTGACATTCAATGGCATTACCATCGCTGACTCCCCCATCATCAACATCCTGAGGGTCACCATTGACCAGAAACTTAACTGGACCAGACACATAAATACTGTGGCAACACGAGCAGGTCAGAGGCTGGGTATTCTGTGGCGAGTGTCTCACCTCCTGACTCCCCTAAGGTATTTCCACTATCTACAAGGCATAAGTCAGGAGTGTGATGGAATAATCTCCACTTGTCTGGATGAGTGCAACTCCAACAACACTCAAGAAGCTCAACACCAGCCAGGACAATGCAGCCCACTTGAGAGGCACCCCATCCATCACCAGCGCACTGTGGCTGCAGCAACTCATCAAAACTTCTTTGGCAGCACCTCCCAAACCCACAACCTCTAACACCTAGAACGATGGTGGTAAAAATACAGCCCACAGGCCATATCCGGCTAACCTCGTCTTTCTATCCGGCCCATTGGATGGAACAGAAATAGAACACAAACCAGAGGTCAAGCTGCACATTTTTCTATCCACTTTCCCTTCTCATGGATCAGAGACAGACCCGAACTGCAGCCAAGGAAAAAACATACTAATATTTCATTCAAATTAATAATTTGCAAAAGCGATTCTCCCTTGCCCGATCTTAAAAGGATCCGTTCCGTGATTTTGGGCCCCAATGGTGGACGGCCATATCCAGAATGCACTGCATATTCGAATATGCCCTATCCATCTTAGAGTAGAGTCATTGCTGCTCATCTCCACAAATCTTTTACCTCCCGGTATCCAGAGTACGACGGCAGGGGAGTTCACACCTGGCACCAATTGGGACGGCATAAGTAATCTTTGCAGATGACTGAGGTGGGAAATTGATGCTGACACAGGCTCTAAAGTGGGCACAGTTCCATTTCACAGCAGTGATTTACAAGAGACCAGAAATTACCACAACCTTTTCAATTTTTATCTTTGATTTATTTCTAAGTAGTATCGAATACATGTTATGTATGTAAGGTAGCATCGGACTACTATCTGAATTTATGTTTATGCAGATATTCCCTTTAAATTTGCTGCGTGGGTGGCCGATATGCAGCAGCTCGCACAGTATCTCTTCCAGCGACAGGAGCGGCTTGCACAGGAACACGCGATTGGTGGAACATTAGTGGCCGGCCCTCAGTACTCACCAAAACCTGTTAAGTGGCCCCCCAGCCCAAATCATTGCCCACCCCTGACCTAGGACAAGGGCAGCAGGTGCATGAGAACACCATCACTTGCAAGTTCCCCTCCAAGTCACACATAGTTCTGACTTGGAAATATATCGCCATTCCTTCATCGACACTGGGTCAAAATCCTGGAACTCCCTCCTTAATAGCACTGTGGGAGTACCTTCACCACAGGGACTGCAGCGGTTCAAAGCGGCGGCTTACCACCACCTTCTCAAAGGCAATTAGGGATGGGTAATAAATGCTGGCCTTGCCAGCGACGTCCACATCTCAGGAACAAATTTTTTTAAATTGTTGACCGGTCAGATGACAAATTTAAACTTTACAATTTTACAAGTATTTAGTTGGTCTTATCAAATTATGCAAGTGCCCATTTACAAAGATAGGGAGGGGCGAGGCCATGGATACATTTGAAAACAAGGATGAGAATTTTAAAACGGAGGCGTTGCCGGACTGGGACTCGATGTCAGTCAGCGAGCACTGGGGTGACGGGTGAATGCCGGGTAGCAGAATTTTGGGCAAGCTCAGGGAGGGTCAAGGTGGGAGGCCAGCCAGGAGTGCATTGGAATAGTTGAGTCTGTTAGTAGCAAAGCCCCCAGAACCAGACCTACAGTCACAGAGCAACATCCAAACAGTATTCGCAGTCGAAGTGAAAGTGGTTACTGCACTTGTCTTCCCTACCACTAGGTGTCTCCAGGCACCACTAAGAAACTTCACTCAGATCAAGCAGTGCACAGTGCTGACCTCGAGTTCAAAGGATGTAAAACCATGGGGGGGAGGGGGCACATTCCCAAATTCCTGAAGCAGGAGATGCTCTCGGTCAGAAACACTAATGAGGGAAATATACCTCTAATCAGCTTGTCACTAGAATTGTTCTATTCTGCTTCTTGCATTCATGTACCTGTACTATTTCAAACTAATGCTCTGTTAGAACGAGTCATTTTGCAGGCACCCAGACAGTCCTGTCCCCACCCATAGAATATCCTGTCCAATATTTCTATTGGTTTGGGTTGCTTCTCTGGTCACTTGGAAGGATTTGAACCCAAGGATGAGAATTTAAATTGGAGGCGTTGTGGGACTGGGCGCTAGTGCAAGTCAGCGAGCACAGAGGTGATGGATGAACGGGACTGGGTGCAGCTTAGGATATAGGCAGCAGAGTGTGAATGAGCTGAAGTTTACGGAGGGTGGAGGAGAGCATTCGAGTAGTCGCGTCTCCTACATTTCAGGGAACTGAAATATCCTCAACAAAACTGTTATACTAAAATATTGATGGATAAGAGTTCATGATTTTGGACTAAAAAAAAATCAGTGGTTTTAGAAAAGCGAGACAACACAGAGTGTAAATGTAAGCTAGCAAAACTATCGGTTTAATTTATTTTCAAACCTTGAACTTTCTTGGTATTAATTTCAATACAGGACAAGCAACCTCATGAATTTTTAATAGTTCATTTACCTCACAGCATGTGGAGGCAGCAAACCCTGAGTTAGTTGTAGCACCTTATGGTTAATAAGACAGTGGCTTTTGGAGATGCAGAGACCCAAAGAGGTGCCTTTCATTGGCATCTCTTCAGGCAGTAGGGCAGCGACAACAACATAAACGACACAGCCACTGGCCGTTACTTATCCTGGGTGCAGGCAAACCATGTGGTTTCCCAATGATTGGGCTGCACTGACCTTCGCCAACCACTAGACAAGGACCGTTTGCTTGCCTGACAAAGTTGCAAATCATGGGCCAGGGGGTGGCGGAGCTTCCGCTTTGGGCAGAATCAGGAAATTGCACCTAGAATGTGCTTGAAATTGCACTTGTTAGTTTAGGTGTCATGTTTCTGTTAAAATTGGCATAATCAAACATTTTCTACGAACCAGTGCAATCAGTTCCTTTTTGTTCTTTCCATAAAAAGTATTCCACAATATATTTAAGCATGGTAACCTGGCGCAGTTTTATTGATACACTGAAAATAGGTTTATCACCAAAAATAACTTTTAATAATGGTGTCCTTACCTGTGAGTAACTATTTAAAATGACTGAAAATGACTTAGAAAAACTAGACTGAACCATTTAATAGGTGTACACATTAGTTTCTTAGAAAATTTTGTATTTCTTGATATGAAAAACATTTAAAATGTGCTTACTAATGCCTGTGCACTTGAGAGAATGAGCACAATTTGAAGCGCCTTCCCGAGCCAGTGTATTCGCCAAGGTTCCTTCGGCAGCACCTCCCAGACCTTTATCACCTAGAGGGACAAGGGCAGCTGGCGCATGGGAACACCACAACCTGCAAGTTACCTTCCAAGTTACACACCATCCTGACTTGGAATTATATCACCGTTTCTTCATCATCGCTGGGTCAAAATCCTGGAACTCCCTCCCTAACAGCACTGTGGGAGTACCTTCACCACAGTTCGAGGCGGCGGCTCACCACCACCTTTTCAAGGGCAATTAGGGATGGGCAATAAATGCTGGCCTAGCCAGCGCCGCCCACATCTCAGGAACGAATAAAAAAAACGGGAGAATCCGCGATATTGACCTGGGGGTGTGGCCAATTTTGTGGACGGGCCTGATCAGAGTGCATTGAATCTTGGACCAGCGTAAAATATTGCAGAAAACAAACATAATTATTATTAGGCATAACTTAGGTTTAAATTCCCAATATTTTGCGCTGGTTCAACCAATTGTGCCAATATAAATAGAGAAAACAAGCAGAAACCTGACCCCCATGTCTTTTGGACTGCACCAGCAAAAGATTGCTCAGAAGCAATTGTTTGTTGATCAGCTGCAGTGTAAATGGGGAGAGTTCTGCAAGCATGGGAGGCAAAAGGTATTACGGAACCACTTGTTCAGGGACGGATGTCTAGAGAACATGAACACATCACAATACATCTAAGAGACTCATTTTGTTTTCAAATAGGATTTGCCGTGAATCTGAAAGTTATTCTATCAAATCCCAAAGCTGTCTTCAAGCGGGGTGGATCGCAGCCGGGAATGCAGGAATCAGACTTTCTGAAACAAATTACAACCGTCCAAGAACTTGAGCCAAAAGCTGCTAACTGCACCAAGGTATGACTCTACTCATATCAGCTCGACACAATCAACTCCCACTCGTAGCCCTTTGCCGACTCCAATAGCAAGATCGCCATGGAAGTAGCAGTATAAAGGGCCCTTGCTGTTGGGGGTGGGGGAAGACACTAACCAAGTGCCCCCAATAAGAAATGCTGTTTGCGGCATGGCTAGACATTTTCCACCAGTAATATTTGTCATTGGGCCCACCTTCTCAGATAAAGCTGCAACCAGTCCATCAGCCCATCCATAGTGTTTTTGTCATTGTTGACCCGTACGGATATTCTCCTGATAGAGGATGGACCCACCCAGCCGAATTGTTTAAAAGTCCCAAACCTGAATCTTTGAACTAACTGCACACATGCAATACTGTTGGGCAAGTGTAGTTGCTCTTAAGTTGTGCTGATGACTTGTGAGTAACTTGCATGAATCTGTGGTGATAAAGGGGGCAGATTCCACAGCTGGGGAATCAATTCGAGCACAGACCAATTTCTTCAGGACACAGGCACATGCGAAGAATGGGGGAAGTCCAGGAGGTACAAGTACTAACCCATGCGAACAAGGGGTGCGGTTTGGGCGTGGTTCCATAATCAAAAGGTATCTGTAAGCACGGAGTAGAGTGAAATGGGGGTTTTGTAGATATATAGATGAAAAATTGTGTTGGATGATGGTACAGGATCTGGATGGGCTGAACCCCAAGGCATTTCCCAAAACATGTCAGAATTGGCCTTTCCATCATCTCTAATTGATCGCAAAATGAAAGGATCATCATGAATTAAGTTGAGTAATACTATGATTAAATTATCACTGAACTTGACGGATTCCTCTCTAGACAATCCTAGGGGTGGCGACTTGCTTCATTGAGCAACTGTATCATCTTCCAACCTTTCAAAACCAGATTGTGAATATTTGTCTCATTAATGATGCAGGACTCCAAAGTAAAAGGATCTAGGTCACCCAAAATTACACCTAAGTAATGATGGGGGTGGAGGGGTGTGGTGCTAGTTAGTGCTAAAGAAATTTAAATCCTCATAGATTTATAAATGAACTAGACTCTTTACAACAAAGATTGGTAGGTCAACATCAGTTGCATTCATTGGGATTGTTCTCCTTAGAACAGAGAAGGTTAAGGGGAGATTTGATAACTTGCATTTATAGTGCGCCTTTCACGGCCATCGGCCGTATCAGAGATTTAATAAGACATTCAAAATTATGAGGGCTTTTGATAAGAGTAGGTAGGGAGAGACTGTTCCCACTGGCAGCGAGTTCGGTAAGCGGAGGAAAGAGATTTACGTTAATTGGCATAAAAGCCGTGTTGGGGGGGGGGGGGGGGGGGGGGGAGGGATGAGAATTAAAAAATATATATTTTGACACAGCAAATTATGATCTGGAATTCACCACCTGAAAGCAGATTCAATAATAACTTTCAAAAAAGAATTGGATACGTACTTGGAAAGGAGAAATTGGCAGGGCTATGGGGAAAGAGCAGGGGAATGGGATTAATTGGACAGCTCTACCAAATGGCCCCCTTCTGTGCTGACTATTTATTCAAAAACTAATTCTTTCCTTTTTTATATTTTAGGTGCTTGTTTGGCACACACGGACCGAGAAGGCAAACCTCGTATTTGAGCCTAAACACAACCAGGACGTAATTCACATTGAAGTTTAGAAATCACGGTTCTGAGAATACTGAGGGGTATCTGGAGTACAGGAAGCTCTGGAAAAACTGCGCCTGAACTGTTTACAAAACGGATCTGTGATAGCAGCAGGAAGAGGAAGCTATTCACCTGGCTCATTTTTCAACGCAAAACAGTTCACAGCAGCATCAATCTCAAAAAAAGTTTACAAAAGTTCCATACGTCTCCATCTGCATGTTTCTTATTACGACATTCATTTCAATAAAAGGTGTGCCATAACCAAATGAAAGTTCTTTTGCTTGTGTAGTTGAATCATTTTTATATCTGCACACTTCAAATTATACACTTTAAAAAATGCCTCTTCCACGTGGTGTTATACCTTTAACACTACAAGCACATTGCTTAACACAAATTGAATGCAGCACAGTGCTGTTGAGCAGTAATACACCAATTGGTGCATACATACTACACAAGTTTAGCGCAAAGTTTCTATCAAGGGGTATGGAGAGAAAGCAGGAAAGGGGTACTGAGGTGAATGATCAGCCATGATCTTACTGAATGGTGATGCAGACTCGAAGGGCCGAATGGACTACTCCTGCACCTATTTTCTATGTTTCTATGTTTATAAAACCACTCACACCAACACTGAATGTGCGTAGTGTAAATCCGTTGTTAAGGCTTGAGCTGATTCTGAAGTGAAACGGAGTGAGACTACCTGCTTCGGTAAGTCTCAACATGCAGTGGTATTAGTTTGGGCCCTGATTCAGATTGCATCTATACTATAACTGTGGCATTAGTGCGATACAAAACCTGCCAGCACTGACACTGCAGATTATAGTGTGAGTGCACCCAACAGTGTTTCCCAGCCCATGACACCAAACAACAAATGAAATAATTCAGAGACAACACGCACAATAGATAGTGGTTTAATTGGTTTAATACAGGGAAATAACATACTTGCTATACTAGGCACCATAAAATGTAAACACAACCGCAGTAATAAACCTGGATGTAGCTCGGGGGAAATTCAAAGTTTTGAGAAGTTACCCCATTCATGTTTGGTGCATTTAGTTGGTATCCCTTCATTTTAAGTATCTGTTACTAAGTAGCAGTTAAGGTTTAACAAAGCTATAATACGCAACAGCTTTTAAAAAGCTAGTTATCATTTATATTACAATAGCATGTTTAAACACTCTTATACCTGTACCACTATTAATACTATTTTAAAACCTGTGAATACAGAACTATAAACTGTTTAAGGTGTGACAAACATTGCGTGATGTGCATCAATAATTTGTAATTGGTACTATCATTTTTTTTTAAATATTAAGGGGTAGAAATTCAAATTCTGCGCATGTCAGCCTTGGATTTTCTACCTTTCAAAGGAAATGGGCTGGTGAGCACAGCATTGGAGTTTCTGCCCCCAAGTGCTTTGCTACTGCAACTCCATCTATTAACTAAAGCTCAAGCCCTCAGAGAGGATTTTCAGTTCGCTTACTGTGATGAAAAATGCCATCTTAAAATAAGGAGTAAAAACACTTCGTAAACATATTTCTTTTCGATTGTCTTTTCAAAGACCCACAGACATTCAATCACAATTGGCTCAAATAGTTGAAAACAAACTTAGAATATTTGTCAGACACTTGATATTAATTGTGCTAATGCTGTAATATTTAGTGGAATTGTGCATGAAGTGAATCGTTCATGAATGAGAGCCAAAATAAATTAATGTTAGCCACAACACTGAAAACATGTATAGGCTGTTTACAGTTCTATATTTACAGTCAGCAATTGCAAGTATCAAGTATTGGAACCTCCTAAACATGTTAATTATTTCTAGCAGTATTAATAAACTTTAAATAGATAAAGATAATTTCAGCTTTGTTAAACACTGATTTATAGCAGACACTTAAGGGTATGCGTTACCTATTTATCTGTGTACCTTGCAACCGGTTAACATATCAGATCAGATTTGACAGCTTAAGTTTGCATTACATAGTCAATATTAGCACTGCTTTGTCCTTTAACATTTAAGCCAATCTACTGATAACTTTTTGCGACGAGGTGGGGGTGCAGATCACCCAGCTGTGGGAGGGCTTTAAGCAGAGAAAGTTTACTGACAGGTTAACTTGCGACAAGGTACAGGGACCTCTGGAATAGCCAGCTAAGAATGATTAATTTGCCAATTGCATTAAAAGTTTCAAACCTGAGTTGCAATATATGTATTTTGTTTTCAATTCCTGGGATCTAAACCCAACTGAAAGTTCAAATCATTAACTCTACCATCCAGATTTATTTTTCTTCTAACTTTTGCTTTCTTTTATTTGCTTCACCATCATAATATCACCACAACAAAAGAAATGGTTGGAACAAAAATAAAAAGATGGTTGGTATTCCAGGAACAGCTTTTTAAACACACTTACACTTAGTTATTTAACACACATCGGCTCAGACAATTTTTTCTACAGGGTCTTTAGGTAATTATCATTACAAGAGTATGGGGTTTTTGAAGGCAGAAAGCTAAAATGACAATTCACTTCCCTTTTCCCTAGCAGTTCAAGTACTAGCTACAAGTCACGCAACAATATCATCACAATTTATTGTAAACTGCTCAGACAGCCAGTGACGGATACATTTTAGAAAAAGACATGTGGGGGGGGGGGGGGGGGGGGAAGGAAAACTGCTATTCCATAGTTTAACCAGGGAATGACTTAATTAGACTGAATCAACAAAAGACTGCCAGGAATGGTCTAGATCAACTAGGTAATATTAGCAGTCAAACCAGAGCATTTTATTTTTTTTACATAGGTAAAATAACAAATCTGTAATGCAATCAAGAGATGATGGATAATTCTGGGATGGGGGCCACAGCTCTTAATTCCCGTCATTTCCACAGCTGAGTGCTAAGAGTTTGGCCTGCAGGACTGCCCATCCATCCTCCCATTGTGCCTGCAGGCTGGCTGAAGCCCATTACGCCACCGGGGCAACTTAGATTCATTCCCGCCATTTGCTGATTCATCTGTGAATGCAATGAGACAAAAAAAAAAGTCACCAGATGCCCAACTAGTGAGATCCCACACAGGTGCTGAGTAGACAACCTCCTTGCTAATTTTTTTTAATCGTCTTTGAGAAAGGAGAGAAAAAAAAAGAGACACAGTGGAGAGAAAAAGGAGAGCATGAGAGAGAGAATGAGTGCGCGCGCACCTGCGAAAAGAAAAAAAAAAGTAAAAGAAAAAGAAGAAAAAGAAAGAGAAGAAAGAAAGAAGGAAAGGAGACCAATAGCCGAGGAGAGTAGAAGAAAGAGTATTTAAGTGTCAGTATTAATAAGTAATGACTGGTTTCCAACAAGAGGAGAGCCAACACAATTTTAAACAAAATCCGCATGGTTAGATTTAATTCATTTGGAAAGCCTTTTGTTATCTAGTAGTGTTGTAGAATTTTGCTTGGTGAAACATTTTATAATTGTGGAACGAAGGACATCAAAAAATATAACCCCAGCCTAACTCCTCTTCTAAGCATGAAATAAATTCTGTACATCAAACTGTTCTCCAACCATTAGGATAGCAACACCATAGATTTAGACTGCACACATTACTGTCATTTAGACTACTCTTGAAAAGCAAGCTATCAACTGAAATGCATTTGGGAGACCGTTGGTATATTTTAGCCCAATTAAGAATGTACAAAAAATCCTGATTGCCATCTGAAAGTACTCGTTATACACAAGAGAAAAACTCCGATTGCTTTACCACGCATCCTTAATTTATATCAAATAAAAATCCATTTTATACTGATACCTAGAAAGCTATTACTAGGATTGCTCCCAGCAGTCAATAGGAAGGCAATTCACTGCTTATCATGAATTTGGCAGAGAAAGCAATGTTCATTTTCACAGGCACGACATATCTATGATTCACTGCTTTATATAGAAGTAATAGCAAAGCCCCAAGCTTTCCATATGTGGGTTAATAGGTTAGGAACAGAAAAAGAGCAGAGATAAAATTATTTAATTTAAAAGCCAGGTCCAAACGTAAAAAGCAACTTACCACAACATTTCTCTTCAAAGAAATTAGGGCAATTTATACTGATAACTAAAGTAAGCATTCTTTTAACTTGCTGCGATTGGTGTCAGCACTCCTAGTCAGTGCTAGCTCAGTGGGGGGGGTGAGGGGGCGGCTACGATTGGGGTCAGGGTCTGGGGCCGGAGGGAGGGAGGGAGGGTCAGGGTCTGGGGCCGGAGGGAGGGAGAGAGGGTCAGGGTCTGGGGAGGGAGGGAGGGTCAGACACTGGGGCCGGAGGGAGGGAGGGTCGGTCAGACACTGGGGCCGGAGGGAGGGAGGGTCGGTCAGACACTGGGGCCGGAGGGAGGGAGGGTCAGACACTGGGGCCGGAGGGAGGGAGGGTCAGACACTGGGGCCGGAGGGAGGGAGGGTCAGACACTGGGGCCGGAGGGAGGGAGGGTCAGACACTGGGGCCGGAGGGAGGGAGGGTCAGACACTGGGGCCGGAAAGAGGGAGGGTCAGACACTGGGGCCGGAGGGAGGGAGGGTCAGACACTGGGGCCGGAGGGAGGGAGGGTCAGACACTGGGGCCGGAGGGAGGGTCGGTCAGACACTGGGGCCGGAGGGAGGGAGGGTCAGACACTGGGGCCGGAGGGAGGGAGGGTCAGACACTGGGGCCGGAGGGAGGGAGGGTCAGACACTGGGGCCGGAGGGAGGGAGGGTCAGACACCGGGGCCGGAGGGAGGGAGGGTCAGACACCGGGGCCGGAGGGAGGGAGGGTCAGATACTGGGGCCGGAGGGAGGGAGGGTCAGACACCGGGGCCGGAGGGAGGGTCAGAGGGAAGGACAGACGCTGGGGCCGGAGGAGCGTTCTGCAAGGATTAATTGGCAATCTTGCTGGACTATTGTTGCTCTGGGCTGGGTTTTAAGTTGGGCAAGTAAGCAGGCTTTTTATACAAGAAAATATACACTGCCTGTTGATACCACCCTGTACTCTAAACGCTGTATTAATTGCTCTACTCGTCATTCATGCATTCTCCAGTTATTTTCACTTGTGGCAATGTCCGTGACATAAACAGTACGTACAGATTAATGTTATACAGATAAATTCAAAAGGTTGATGGCTTATGGATGGCTAAAATGCTGGGCCCACAATTTGCATCAAATAGGCTTTTGCAATAAGTGACTAAACATTTTAAATATTAAGACAGCAGAACCAAATTTCTTATCTAACGTGAAAACCTCCTTCGGACTGGTCTCCCACCAATTCCAGATGTGCTTTCAATTGCCACAATTTCTTCCCTTATGGAAGACGCGGGGAAGGAATAATTTCTCTTGGTTAATCTCTGAAGATTGAGCACTCAGTTTTCACTTTAATATCCCTTTGAGCAGTTCAAAACCCAGCCAGAACCAGGTACATTGTATCCAACAAGGGAGACAAATTTTAAATCAATTATCAAAAATTGAGATCTGAAATCCCAACATCTGTTTTTTTTCTCTTTATGTTGGACTGCAGTTAACATATTATTCATTGAGATAGTCAGTAACATTATTAAAAAAAACTACCATGGCAGAGCACAGTATGAGCTTTCGACAATCAAAATTCTGCAGCATCAATGGATTACTAACAAAAAAAAACGCATTTTTTTTTTAAAAAAGTTATATCGTTTCTGACAATGATTAATGTCACACCCCAGGCAGCTATCTTCACAGCACCCACTAGTGTAATACTGGTACATTTTAATTAATACAGAAACATGGGAAGTACACAACGATCATCCACTTGATTTATTGCAGCGAAGAAACAACACAGCAGACTTCCTGCGACAAGTCCAAATGGTAATTTTTAGTCCACAAAGCAACAATTCGGATTGCATATTATTGATAATCAATAATCCTTCCGTAAAGGCTTTCCCGCTTTACTCAATCAATATTTGGCTTTACTGACCTGACTGAGGTTCCACTGTGGTTGCTGGCTTTGTTGCACATTGTATGAATTTCCCACCATTCCTCCTTGGGAACCCATCATGTTCTCCGGAACTCTGATGACACCAGTTTGTGCACTGCTCAGAAATCCATTTGGCATTCCAATGCCAACCACCATCCCTGCTGGATGGCCCATCATACCCACCGACTGTCCCATCATATTCCCCATCATGCCAGCGGGCGCAGGCATAGGTGCTCCGAGACTAGGGAAATTAGGATAGTTGGCCGCAGGGTGCGAGGCATACGGCATTGGAGGAGGTGCCATGAACACAGCAGCTGTAAAGAATAAAACAGTGCAGTGAAGATACAAAGTCACACACTGATACACGACAAAACAGACTACAAAAAAAAAAATCAGAAACCAATTAAAGTAGGCTACAAAAACATAAGAAATAAATTGCATGATTTGAGAGACTGGGCAAGCTTGATTTACAAGCCCTCCAATTCCAGTGCATCGTGGCTGCAGTTTGCACTGCAACTAACAAATGTTGCTTTGACAGTGCCTACCTCCCTTGTGACCTCTATCACCCAGGAGGACAAGAGCAGCAATATTCTGGGAAGATCACCAGCTTGAAGTTCCCCTGCAAGTCACATACTATTCTGACTTGGACATACATCACTGTTCTTTCAGTGGGTCAGAATCCTGGAAATCCCATTTAATGTAATTGTGGGATCACCATCGGCGCAAGAACTGCAGTGGGACAAGGAGAAGCCCCATCATCTTCACAGGGCAATTAGGGATGGGCAATAAATGCGGCCATTCCAGTACTGGCCACATCCAGAAAACGTAGCTTGAACTGCATAAAACACTAGTTAGGCCACAGCTAGAGTACTGTGTCCCATTCTGATTACCACATTACAGGAAAGATGTGACTGCACTAGAGAGGGTACAGAAGAGATTTAGATGTTGCCAGGACTGGGAAATTTTAGCGATGAGGAAAGATTCATTATGCTGGTGTTTTCTTTGGAACAGAGGAGGCTGAAGGGAGACGTGATTGAGATGTATAAAGTTATGCGGGCCCAAATAGAATGGATAGGGAAGACCTATTTCCCTTGGAGAGGTCAATAACCAGGAGACATAGATTTAAAGCAATTGGTAGAAGGATTAGAGGGGAGTTGAGGAGAACTTTTCTCACCCAGAGGGTGGTGGGGGTCTGGAACTCACTGCCTGAAAGGGTTGTAGAGGCAGAACCACTCATTACATTTAAAAAGTACTTGGATATGCAATTGAGGTGCCGCGTTGTGGAATTGGAGCTGAAGGTGGATTCACTCTGGAGCATCCACGATGCTGAGAATGACGTGGATAACACGTGTAGCGAGTTGGTCTTATCACAGGTAAAGGGTCCACAGCCAGATAGGGAATGGAAGACCAGCAGGAAGAGAAGTGCATGGCTCTCCTGCAGTCATCCCCCTGCAAAACAGATACACCGTTTTGAGTACTGTTGAGGGGGATGACTCATCAGGGGAGGGCAGCAGCAGCCAAGTTCATGGCACCTTGGCTGGCTCTGCTGCACAGGAGGGCAGGAAAAAGAGTGGGAGAGCGATAGTGATAGGGGATACAATTGTAAGGGGAATAGATAGGCGTTTCTGCAGCCGCAACCGAGACTCCAGGATGGTATATTGCTTCCCTGGTGCAAGGGTCAAGGATGTCTCGGAGCGGGTGCAGGACATTCTGAAAAGGTAGGGTGAACAGCCAGTTGTCGTGGTGCACATTGGTACCAACGACATAGGTAAAAAACGGGATGAGGTCCTACGAGACGAATTTAGGGAGCTAGGAGTTAAATTAAAAAGTAGGACCTCAAAAGTAGTAATCTCGGGATTGCTATCAGTGCCACATGCTAGTCAGAGTAGGTATCGCAGGATAGCTCAGATGAATACGTGGCTTGAGAAGTGTTGCACAAGGCGGGGGGGAATTCAAATTCCTGGGACATTGGAACTGGTTCTGGGGGAGGTGGGACCAGTACAAACCGGACGGTCTGCACCTGGGCATGACCTAAACTAATATGGCAGGGGGATGGGAACCTATGCAGGGAGACAGAGGGAAATAAAATGGAGTCAGAAGCAAAATATAGAAAGGATAATAGTAAAAGTGGAGGGCAGAGAATCCCAAGGCAAAAAACAAAAAGGGTTACATTACAGCAAAATTCTAAAGGGGCAAAGTGTGTTAAAAAGACAAGCCTGAAGGCTCTGTGCCTCAATGCAAGGAGTATTCGGAATAAGGTGGATAGCAGTTAACGGATATGATGTGATTGGCATCACGGAGACATGGCTCCAGGGTGGCCAAGGCTGGGAACTCAACATCCAGGGGTATTCAGCATTTAGGAAGGATAGACAGAAAGGAAAAGGAGGCAGGGTGGCGTTGCTGGTTAAAGAAGAAATCAATGCAATTGTAAGGAAGGACATTAGCTGGGATGATGTGGAATTGGTATGGGTGGAGCTGCGGAATTCCAAAGGGCAGAAAACGCTAGTGGGAGTTGTGTATAGACCACCAAATAGTAGTAGCGAGGTTGGGGACAGCATCAAACAAGAAATAAGAGAAGTGTGCAATAAAGGTACAGCAGTAATCATGGGTGACTTTAATCTGCACACTGATTGCTACCAGTTAGGTTAGCCCAATGCGGTGGAGGAGGATTTCCTGGAGTGTATTAGGGATGGTTTTCTAGATCAATATGTCGAGGAACCAACCAGGGAGCTGGCCATCCGAGACTGGGTGATGTGTAATGAGAAGGGACTAATTAGCAATCTTGTTGTGCGAGGCCTCTTGGGGAAAAGTGACCTTAATATGGTAGAATTCCTTATTAAGATGGAGAGTGACAAAGTTAATTCGGAAACTAGAGTCCTGAACTTAAGAAAAGGTAACTTCGATAGTTTGAGGCATGAACTGGCTAGAATAGACTGGCAAAGAATACTCAAAGGGTTGGCGGTGGATAAGCAATGGCAAACATTTAAAGATCACATGGATGAACTTCAGCAAATGTACATCCCTGTCTGGAGTAAAAATAAAACTGGGAAGGTGGCTCAACCATGGCTAACAAAGGAAATTAAGGATAGTGTTAAAGCCAAGGAAAAGGCATATAAATTGGCTAGAAAAAGCAACAAACCGGAGGACTGGGAGAAATTTAGAATTCAAGAGAGGAGGACGAAGGGTTTAATTAGGAGGGGAAAATAGAATACGAGAGGAAGCTTGCAGGGAACATAAAAACTGACTGCAAAAGCTTCTATAAATATGTGAAGAGAAAAAGATTCGTGAAGACAAACGTAGGTCCCTTGCAGTTGGATTTAGGTGAATTTATAATGGGGAACAAAGAGATGGCAGACCAACTGAGCCAATATTTCGGTTCTGTCTTCACGAAGGAAGATACAAATAACCTTCCGAATGTACGAGGGGACAGTGGGTCAAGTCAGGAGGAGGAACTGAAAGATATCCTTATTAGGCGGGAAACTGTGTTAGGGAAATTGATGGGATTGAAGGCCAATGAATCCCCGGGGCCTGATAGTCTACATCCCAAAGTACTCAAGGAAGTGGCCCTAGAAATAGTGGATGCATTGTGATCATTTTCCAACAGTCTATCGACTCTGGATCGGTTCCCATGGACTGGAGGGTAGCTAATGTAACACCACTTTTCAAAAAAGGAAGGAGAGAGAAAATGGGTAATTATAGGCCGGTTTGCCTGACTTCAGTAGTGGGGAAAATGTTGGAATCAATCATTAAGATGAAATAGCAGTGCATTTGGAAAGCAGTGACGGGATCGGACCAAGTCAGCATGGATTTATGAAAGTCAGCATGGATTGACGAATCTTCTGGAATTTTGTGAGGATGTAACTGGTAGAGTGGACAAGGGAGAACCAGTGGATGTGGTGTATTTGGACTTTCAAAAGGCTTCTGACAAGGTCCCACACAAGAGATTGGTGTGCAAAATCAAAGCGCATGGTATCGGGGGTAATATACTGGCGTGGATAGAGAACTAGTAGGAAGCAGAGAGTCGGCATAAACGGATCCTTTTCACAATGACTGGCAGTGACTAGTGGAGTGCTGCAGGGCTCAATCCTGGGACCCCAGCTCTTTACAATATACATTAACGATTTAGATGAAGGAATAGAGTGTAATATCTCCAAGGTTGCGGATGACACTAAGCTGGGTGGTGGTGTGAGGCTGCAGGGTGATTTGGACAGGTTAGGTGAGTGGGCAAATGCATGGCAGTTGCAGCATAATGTGGATAAATGTGAGGTTATCCATTATGGGGACAAAAACACAAAGACAGATTATCTGAATGGCGGCAGATTAGGAAAAGGGGAAGTGCAATAAGACTTGGGTGTCATGGTTCATCAGTCACTGAAAGTGGGCACGCAGGTACAGCAGGTGGTAAAGAAGGCAAATGGTATGTTGGCCTTCATAGCTAGGGGATTTGAAGATAGGAACAGGGAGGTCTTAATGCAGTTGTACAGGGCCTTAGTGAGGCCTCACCTGGAATATTGTGTTCAGTTTTGGTCTCCTAGTCTGAGGAAGGACGTTCTTGCTATTGAGGGAGTGCAGCAAAGGTTCAACAGACTGATTCCAGGGATGGCTGGGCTGTCATATGAGGAGAGACTGGATCAATTGGGCCTTTATTCACTGGAGTTTAGAAGGATGAGAGGGGATCTCATAGAAACGTATAAGATTCTGATGGGACTGGACAGGTTAGATGCGGGAAGAATGTTCCCGATGTTGGGGAAGTCCAGAACCAGGGGACATAGTCTTAGGATAAGGGGAAGGCCATTTAGGACTGAGATGAGGAGAAACTTCTTCACTCAGAGAGTTGTTAACCTGTGGAATTCCCTCCTGCAGAGTTGTTGAGGCCAGTTCATTGGATATATTCAAGAGGGAGTTAGATATGGCCCTTACAGCTAAAGGGATCAAGGGGTATGGAGAGAAAGCAGGAAAGGGGTACTGAAGGAATGATCAGCCATGATCTTATTGAATGGCGGTGCAGACTCGAATGGCCTACTCGTGCACCTATTTTCTATGTTTCTAAATCTTCTACTTTAGGCAGTCCCTCGGAGTCGAGGATGACATGCTTCCGTACTATGAGTTCTCAGGTGACTGATGAGTTCAATGCGGGACCTACAATCTCTGTCACAGGTGGGGCAGATGATGGTTGGAGGGACGGGTGGGTGGGGTGGGGTGCTTGGATTGTCGTGCGCGCCTTCCGCTGGGCTTCCGTGTGCTCCCGGCGAAGAGACTCGAGATGTTCGGCATCTCCCCAGATGCTTCTCCTCCACTTTGAGCGGTCTTGGGCCAGGGATTCACAGGTGTCGGCAGGGATGTTGCACTTTTTCAAGGAGACTTTGAGGGAGTCCGCGAGGCATTTCCTCTGCCTACCTGGGACTCGCTTGCCGTGTCGGAGCTCTGAGTAGAGCGCTTGTTTTAGGAGTCGCGTGTCGGGCATGCGGACAATGTTGCTCCGTCCATCAGAGCTGATAGTGAGTGCTGTACTGTCAGAGGTGCCGTCTTTCGGATGAGACGTTAAACTAAGTACTGTCTACCCACTCAGGCAGATGTGAAAGATCCCATGCCACTATTGTGAAGAGCAGGGGAGTTTCTCTTCGGTGGCTTGGACCAATATGTATCCCTCAACCACCATCACTAAAAAACATGATCTGGTCATTATCACATTGTTTAGTTATTTGTGGGACATTGCTGTGTGAAAATTGTCTGTCGCATTCCCTACATTACAACAGTAACGACACTTCAAAAATAAGTACTTTATTGACCAAGAAGTGACTTAGGATGCCGTGAGTCGGCGAAAGGTGCTATATAAATGCAAGTTCTTTTTTTCTGTTCTTCCAGGTGTTTGAGGACTGGAAATGTGTTGCCAAAGTAATTGACAGCCTCTTCCTGTGGATTTTCGTGGTCGTGTGTGCGTAATTTTAGACCTCAGATGTTTCTGCAAAAAGAAATGAATCCCACCCGTCACTCCAGAAGAGGACCGAAAGTAGGATCCTCCAATTCCTCCTCATCTCAAAAAATATACACAGGCTCTTGCTCTTTTCCCCCCCGCTCCACCCCCAACTACCCCTCCCCAATGAACAGGACAAATGCACTGCCGTACAGATTAGGAAGTCCAGGCTTTCGTCCCTGGTTTGTTACTGTGAGATGATCTGAGCCAGGGCGGCAGGTATGGGTGCTACCATTGGTCTCATTGCTTCTGAATTGGGGTGGGGTGGGGTGGGGGGTGGGTCGAAATCAGCCAGGGCTCCTGCTCGCTATCTTAAAATGTGCACATCAGCAAGATAGAATCAGGACTGGCTGGGGTGCCACCCACAGATGAATACCCGCCAGCACTGGGCTCACTTGAAAAATGGACATGTGGGAGAGGTGTCAGAGGCCAGAGAGAACGTTGACATGTAAGGAAGATAGGAAAAACACATCAACGTCACCCAGTTGAGAGTAATGTGATCTTGCATGGGGTCTTCAAAGGAGACTTTAGTAAAGTTTTCTACTGCAAGACATCAGTTTCCCACGAATGGCAGATCTCACTCAGGGAGGCCACATCTGTTGGAAATGGGAAATTGTTGCACTGGTGCAGTAAGAGGGCCTGGGGGGGGTTGGAAGAGAGTATTCCAGATTTCCACTACCCTCTGTAATGAAAAAGTGCTTCCTGATTTCACCCCTGAACAGCCTAGCTCTAATTTTAAGATTGTGCCCACTTATTCTGGATTCCCCTCACCAGAGGAAATAGTTTCTTTCTCTCTACCATATCAAAGCAAAATACAATTCCTCATTTTAACCACCTCAATGGGCCGAATGGCCTCCTCTGTGCTGTATCATTCCATGATCTCTCAACATCCTAAACTCAAGGGAATACAACCTAAGTGTAAGCAACTGGTCTTCATAATTTAATCCTCGTATCACCCTGGGAGGGCTGCACCCTCTCCCAGGACAATATATCCTTCCTTTGGTGTGGTGCCCAGAACTGAATGTAGTACAATAGATCGGGTCTGACCAGAGCTTTATATAACTAGAACATAACTTGCACCCCTTTGTACTCCAGGGCTAAATTTCATTAGCTTTTTGTCCACTAACATTTAGTGATTTGCGTAAATGAATACCTAAATCCCTTTGCTCCTCTACAGCTCATAGTCTTTACTCATTAAAAAAATATTCCAATTTGTCTTTCTTGGATCCAATCTGCCAGTTTTACCTACTCATTTAATCAGTCTGTATCCCTTTATAACGTCCTGCTCCCATCAGTACAACTTACTGTGCCTCCTAACTTAGTATCATCTGCAAACCTCGAAAGACAACTCGATTCCTTCATCCCAGTCATTGATAAATATAACAAAAACCTGAGACTCCAAAATGGGTCCCTGGGGAACACCACTCTTCACATCCTGCTAAAATTATTTTTGGTAAATATCGCTACTTTCTCACAGCAGCATCTCAGTATAACTCTGGTCTCAACAGGTCTTTTGCAAAACTGTGAAGTCTGCATAGCTCTCGGCACACTGAACAGTTCTCACGCAACATCCCCACCAATCGACACACTGTGCCACTTCCCAATAACAATGTTCTTTAGTCCATAGAACGCACCCCCTCCCAAAAAATCTGACAGCTTCCCCATCTCCCTTGTTGATACAGCAGTCAGTGGGCACAGGCCCAACCCTTGCTTCCAGTGACAACAGCGTTCACCGTACAGAACCCGTTTACTTTCCCTCTCCATCTCGGATCAACCCACAGTCTATAGAGCTCCCATCATGAGGGTTCAAGATCACTAGTGCGGGGCTAATGTTCCAGCTGTCTGCTATATTTTAACCGCTATTTTGAGAGAGAGAGAGAGAGAGAGAGAGAGAGAGAGAGAGAGAGAAAAAAAGAGAGAGAGCAAGAAAGAGAGCTGGGGGAGGAAAGAAGAAGGGAGTATTTAGTCATGAAGCTCTGGCCATCAAGGAGATGACCAGGCTTGATGGACCAGTTGGTCTTTTCCTGCCCATCAATTTTGTAAGTTCGTACGGATGTTCGTATCTTCAGCAGGGCACCCAGAGGTGGGTTGTAGGCTCCATACCCAGTCTTTCCCCAGTCTGAGGAATGGAGAAGGGCAGGCAGCAAATACGCAGGACCTAAAAAGACACTGAACCAGAGACTGGTGCTGGAGGTAGCCAGCAGGCCCCCACGACAGCCCTGCTGGACTTTACTCCCCCCACATCCAAGCAGTAGGCATTGCACGATACGGAGCGTTTGAGCCATTTAAACGAGCAGAATCTGCAAACACAGGCGGGTTCAGGTCACTGCAGACGGGTTGCACTTCGGTATACTCTACCTGCTGTGTCCAGGAGCAGGGTCCAATAGAAAAATCAGCCAGCCCACTGGTTAATCTACATCTGTATCTTGTAAATATTCGTGCATTGCTCCATTGACCCTCGAAGCCAGAGCCTGTTCTACAAAGGAATTATGAATGTATAAAACCAGCACATCTAGTGTGTCAGCAATTCAGTTTATCTTACCGTGTTGCACAGGGATGAATTAAACTCAGTTTATGCATATGTAATTTGTGCCAAGATAGTATTCTACTTTTACTGAGTAAGGTAACTTATTTTCTTCCCGGGAAGTGTGCCATCCCAAATGATAACAATAAAATTCAAAGGGTCTTGCTGGACTGGTTTGTTCGTTTATTTCCTTGTCAACAGTTTCCAGACTTCTCGGGCCCAAGTTTCCACATGATTTGTGCCTGATTTTTAGGAGCAACTGGTGGAGAACGGACTATCTTAGAAATCGCAATTCTCCACATTTTTTTTTCTGCAGTTCTAGTCAGGTAGAACAGTTCTACTTTGGAACAGAATTTTTTCTTCAAAAGGGAGCGTGTCCGGCCACTGACGCCTGATTTGAAAGTTTCCACAGTGAAAACGTACTCCAAACTAACTTAGAATGGAGCAAGTGAAGGTTTTTGTAGAACTGAAAAAACCTGTTCTACACATTAAAATATCAGGCGCAGGTTACAAATTAGGCGTCCAGAACGAGGTGGGGGGGAGGGGAAGGGAAGTCATTAAATTCTACAATAAATCCTTATTTATACTTCTACAAATATTATGCAAATAAATCCAACCTGAATAAACATTTATAAGCAAAGAAAAGATTAAATAAACCATCTTCCTACCTGTGTGAAAGTGCTTCAGGCACGGAGAATGCTGCAGTCAGCCTGAGGTGCCCGTTCTTCCCCGTGGGGGGTGGGGGAGGAGGCGCCCGTTCTTCCCGCCGGGGGGTGGGGGGGGGGGTGGAGGAGACAGTGAGAAAGCTGCAAGTGCTGATGGCAATGTGCTTTTATTAAAAAAATGTTCAAAAATTAAACAGCTACAAAGAACTACAAAAATGGGCGAGTGCCAATGTTTTTTTCACACTGCGCGTGCGCGAACGCTCCAATGCGCACGCGCAGCGTTGCTGGCAGGATAAAAAACTAATTTAAATAGTACTCACCCCCTCCCACTTACAAAATCAGCACGCGTGTAGGCTCCGCCCCCCTGGGCGCCGCACCAGACAGACAAAGAGCTGCAGAGCGCTCCAGAATCGCGATTTTTATTTTTTAGGCGCCGTTTTAGGCGTGAAAAACGGGCGCCCAGCTCGGAGGGGAGCCCGTTTTTTATCGTGTGGAAACTTGGGCCCCTCGTTCTGTACTAAATGGTTCAATACCGCATTTGTACTGCTTGTCTATGTAAATACACGTAATTATATTTGTAAATAAACCAGTTTTACACGTTTACCCGGTTTGGAAAAGTGTCCAGGTGTTTGAAGTGACTCAAGATGTAGTGGAATCCAATGTCCTATCCAGTAGCAAGCTGATAAATGAGGGAGAATTGTTTCCCAGATAGGTAATTTTGCAGCACTGAGTCAACTGTAATTCTACATTTTATACCAAAAATAAATCTATTCTGGAACGTTGACATATATTCTAAAAATTATAAAAATAAAGTAAGTGCCTAGTTCCTTCCACTGGGAATTAGGCAGAGTGACCCAATAGAGGTCTTTAATAATATGAAAGGGTTTGAAAGGGTAGACTTGTGGGGGAGACCAAAACTAGGGGTCATGAATAAATTCAGGATAACCTCCTTTACAAAGTGGTTAGAATGTGGAACTCGCTACCACACGAAGCAGTTGAGGTGTATAGCATAGATACATTTAAAGGGAAGTTAGATAAACACAAGGGAGAAAGGAATAGAAGGATATGCTGATAGGGTGAGATGACAAGGGGTGGGAGGAGGCTCATGGGGAGCATAACTCTGTATATACATTCTATGCAAGATACATTGTGAATTGAATCCTTTTTCAACACGTACCTACAATAAAATTGAAGCACTGACCACACTCAATCAGCTCCACTGGACAGGCCACATTCTTCGCATGCCAGACACGAGACTCCCAAAGCAAGTGCTCTACTCGGAACTCCTTCACGGCAAATGAGCCAAAGGTGGGCAGAGGAAACATTACAAGGACACCCTCAAAGCCTCCTTGATAAAGTGTAACATCCCCATTGACACCTGGGAGTACCTGGCCAAAGACGCCCCAAGTGGAGGAAGAGCATCCAGGAGGGCGCTGAGCACCTCAAGTCTCATCGCCGAAAGCATGCAGAAACCAAGCGCAGGCAGCGGAAAGAGCGTGCGGAAAACCTATCCCACCCACCCCTTCCCTCAATGACTATCTGTCCCACCTGTGACAGAGTCTGGGGCTCTCGTATTGGACTCATTTTAAGAGTGGAAGCAAGTCTTCCTCAATTCCGAGGGACTGCCTATGATGATGACGACAATGACTTCATCCAGCTTAAATTGCACTGGAGATCTTAATGTGAGGAGTTCTGGGACCAGCACTCTCCTCCTCCCGCCAGAACCCCCCCCCAGATTTGCGTGTTTATATAAAGTATGAAAACGAGACAATGCAACCACAGGAATAAATTTAAGTTGCCTGCAATGATTTCTGTTTTCTCGTACAATTTGCATGGCCACGGGTTTGCGGTTTTCACAGAAAAATGAGAATGGCAGGAAATGACCACTTGAAATACCAATTAACGATCCCAGAATCCCATGCAACAACAGCCCAATTTGACTTATTCAGTCAAGCAGTTACCCTGGCTATTTGGGTAAAATGATAACTAGTTTTACACTAACGTTGTTGTGGTAGGTAACACAAATAGAAGCTTTCTGATCATTTTGGAGTGAAGCGTCAGGCTCCTGGATACTAGTTTATTGCCGTGCTTGGATTTTAAAATCCTATTGAAGGTCATTATCTTCTAAATCCCCATCCCAACCACTGCTAAATTAAGCTGTATTTTTATAAATTAATTGCATTTTGTCTCAGTAAACGTGATGCAGCACAGCACTGAGCTACTAATTAACCTCTAAGTATAATCGTTAAAAAAACATTTAAAATGCAGCAGGGAAAGCTGCTTAAATGTACATTGGCAGGAGATTTTACATATTTTGGGCAGGTACCCATTTTAGGTGGTTTAAACTGGCAATAGCTAAAGCCAACAGTTGGCAAACATCATGTCCTCAATGCAACAACATTCACAAGCTGTCTTTTTGTAGCAATACAACCTATTTCAGTCTGCACTACAGCACTGATAGTTAAAAAACTCTGAGCGGATAATTGCAATCGTGTGGCATTATATCTGGTGAAAATTATTCTATTATTGAAAGCTAGGTGTGTCAACCTCCCACTTTCTTTCCAGATATCTGCAATTTGGTAACCTGAAGTTTCAAGCACAGGAATCAGGTCAAGAAATAAGAATATAAGAAATAGGAGCAGGAGTAGGCCATTTGACCCTTCAATAAGAGTGACCTTCTACCCCAACCCCACTTTCCCGCACTATCCACATATCCCTTAATTCCCCAAAATGTATTGACCTCTGACTTGAATATATTCAATGACTGAGCATCCATTGCTCCCCTGGGGTAGAGAATTCCAAATATTCACAACCCTTTGAGTGAAGAATTTTCTCCTCATCTCAGGCTTAATTGCCAACCCCTTATTCTGAGACTGTGACCCCATGTTCTAGATTCCCCAGCCAGTGAAAACATTCTCTCAGCATTAACCCTGTCAACCCCCTTAAGAATTTTATGTTTCAAGTAGATCACCTCTCATTCTTCTAAACCCTAGGGAATATAGGTCTAGTCTACTCAATCTCTCCTCATAGAGCAAACCCCTCATCCCAGGAACCAGTCTAGTGAATCTTCATTGCACTCCCTCGAAGGCAAGTACGTCTTTCTTTAGATAAGGAGACCAGAACTGTACACAGTACTAGCAGTGTGGCCTCACCAATGCCCTGTATAATTGTAGTACTTCTTTACTCTTAGGGCTCGACTTTCGCCGGGTTTTCGCTGTGATTTGACCCTCCGCGGCAAAAAGCGGGTCGGCGGCATCTTTGGGCAGCGGCGCTTCCACGTGCCGCCGGGGAGAGGTGCGGCGATTTAAAATGACGTGCAACGCCGCGGATTGCGTTACCGTTGTACTTTCGGCACTCTCCGCCACGCCCAGAATACTGACGGGTCAAACCTGTCAGTGCAGCCCTGCCAGCAGCGGTAAGTATGAAGACCTGCAAAAAAAGGTAAGTTAAAGTTTTTATTTTTAAATTATTTTTCAGCAATTTAGTAGGTAAAGGTTTTGTGAACGTTTTTTTGATTGTTTTTCCCCCCCTCCCAAGACCGCAAATCTGTCATGTATGTAGACCATGCATGTATACTAACTGAATAGTCACATAAGGTATGCCACCAGAGGGCACTGCGGTGGGAGACCTGAGAGTCACCTACATAGGTGTGCAGGGCCCAGTATAAAAGGCTGCCCACCATACTTGTGCATCACTCTGGAGTTACAATAAATGGGACTACAGCTCAAGTACAATACTAGACCTCGTGGAGTCGTTCATACGAGTATTAAAGACATAACAACTGGCTTACGCACTTTCACGCAAAAATGACTAACTTTGGTGCATTAGAAAAGTTCTCAGAGGGTGAAGATTGGGAAGCCTTTACGGAGCGGCTCGACCAATATTTTGTAGCAAACGACCTGGTAGGCGATGATCCAGCCACACTGGTAGATAAACGCAGAGCTTTCCTGTTGACCAGTTGTGGGCCCGGGGTCTACGGCCTCGTCAGAGACTTGCTTGCACCAGAGAAAACAACGACCAAGTCATACGAGGAGCTGAAAGTGCTAATTTGGGACCAACTCAAACCGAAGGAGAACATCCTCACGGCCAGGCATCGATTTTATACACACCGCCGCCCCGAGGGCCAGGAAATCGCGAAGTATGCTGCCGACCTCAGGAGGTTGGCAGGACTGTGTGAATTCGGCGCATCCCTCGCCGATGCATTGTGGGACGTCTTTGTAATTGGCATGAAGCCCTTCTTCACAGGCTACTGTCTGCTGAAAGCACCATCACTTTGCAGAAGGCCATCAGCATCAGCCAGGCGTTCATGACCTCAAGCTACAGCTCCAAGCAGATGATGACTCACTCTCACGACACAAACCCGGTAAGTACTGTAAATAGAATGGCGCCTTTCACAGGCAGAACTGTTGAACGTGAATCTGCCCAGGCAGTGTGTGCAGGCTCCCCCCCCCCTCCCTCCCTTTAGAGTCCGTCGAGGGGTGGAAACGCAAGTCGAGTAGCACCATGCTGGCATTGTGGAGGTAATCACAGGGCTCATCAGTGTCGGTTCAGAGACTATGTGTGCAAAGGCTGCAGCACAAAGGGCCACCTCCAGCGAATGTGCAAAAGAGCTGTGACTCACCACGTGGAAGAGGAGTCAGTAGATGGCTGTGAATCCAGCGCAGATTACGAGGAGATGGCCAGAGAGGCAGCTCAGTCCCAGGACGATGTGTATGGAGTATATACCTGCACCACAGATTGTCCTCCAGTGATAATGGAAGTCGAGATAAATGGCGTTCCAGTCTTCATGGAAGTGGACACGGGGGTGAGTCAGTCGGTAATGAGCCAGGAAGCCTATGAGAGGCTATGGAACGATCAAGCTGAACAACCCAAGCTGGTCCCGGTTCAGGCAAAGCTGCGCACCTACACCAAGGAACTGATAACAGTTGTTGGTAGTGTGGATGCAAGTGTATCCCATGATGGCGCAGTGCACAATTTACCATTATGGATTGTTTCAGGTGATGGACCAACACTACTTGGAAGAAGATGGATGGGAAAGATTCATTGGAACTGGGAAGACTTCATCCCTCTAGCGATCGACGTCCCCCACCTTCGGTTGGACCAGGCACCGGAGAGCAGATCCGCGCAGCCCCCGAGGCACAGACCGCTCATCACGACTGCATGGCGATGATCCGGCCGAGACGACCCGTGGCAGGACTCCTGGGGAGAAAGATCGGATCCGAGGGCACCTTCCCAGCTTCAGTGGCAGAATCCCTGGGAAAGAAGATTGCAGCAGTCGACATCATGGACAGGGAAAAGATGGCATCCAAACCACAAGGTGCAGCGTTAATGGATCAACGACACGTGGTTCCATGCAAGGAAGACTGTTACATATATATATATATAAAAACTTGTATTTATTCTGTACAGCTACCAGAGGGCTCATCCCCTGGAGTCCCAAGGGATCCCATAATCCCTTGGGAGCACAGGTATTTAAGGAGGCCTCACAGGTTGGAGAGGCACTCTGGAGACCTGCAATAAAAGACTACGGTCACACTTTACTTTGCGCTCAGTGTTCAGTCTGACCCTTTCTCAATACTTAAAGGCGATTGGGGTAAAAGTAGTAAGGCCATTTTAAAAGGAGGCCAGCAACCCGCCATTTTTGAAAGAACTGCTCGAAATTGGTAACCAATGTAAAAGTCCAGCTGTAACGAGCAAAATGTTGTTGCGTGATGTCAGGAACAAATCGCAATCAGCCAATGTAGCGGGCGAACACCTAACAGTCGTATACAGGTCCAGCGGGCTACCCAATGCTGTAGCCTGCGTCCCCGGGATCAGAACGATGTATCATAAAGTGTCCCCACAGCTGACAGAAGTAGACAAGCCGCAGAGTAAACGATCCCCGGAGAGCAGAGGCACCAGTAGCGATACCCTGCCTCAGATCGGGTTTAACATTGCAGGCACCCGATGGCATGAACCGCCACGGGCCAGAAACAGTAAACTGCGCCTATGCTCGCAGTCGGCTACCGTCGCCCACCACTCGGGTGGAAAAGGCGCAGCCCACAAACCCACTCGCCACCACGGCAATACTCAAAAGCAAAGGATCACCTGCAACGGCTCCTCCGAACGGGACATGGACCAGCCAGTATCCCAAACTAGAGAGTGCTCACAATGGTGCCCTCAAGGAAAGCGAGTCAGCAGTTCCCTGCGAACTGGTAGACAAGACAATGCAGCCCTACCGTCGCTTAGAAGACGCTCACTCGCTCAGACCGCTTCCCAGGGAGCAGCAGTGACACTGTGCAAACGAAAAGGACAGGGAGGTCACAGACACATCAGCTGTCTTTGGGCCTGCCCGACACGAGGAGTAATGGCAAGAGCCCCGAGCTCCGGCAACTCGAGCAAAATGAGCTCACCTCGTCTACAGACCCACTAGCATGGAGCGCTGGGCCCCCACCAGATGACACAGTTCTCATCCGGCCGTGCTGGAACTAGACTGTCCTTGTGTACCTGTACTGATATACCTGTACTGATCATGTAAATGTACCACACAAAAAGTAACGCAACTGTAATCCACCCAACAAATGTACCAAGATGTAAATGTAAAACCCATGTGATGAACTTGAATGCAACTTGCATGTAACGGGCCATTAGCATGATCTGTGTGGGGCGTGGGGAGAATGGAGTAGTCATGGGCTCACAACCAGAAACCATGGGGACCTCCACTGGCAACAAATCTCACTACCAACCCACCCAAGCTAGAAGCGACCCTCCAATGGTCAACCAGGAAGAGCAAAGCCCAGATCACCGTCAATGTACGAGTCAATTTGCATTCAAGACTTGGGGGGGGAAGTGATGTCATGTATGTAGACCATGTATATTAACTGTATAGTCACATAAGGTGTGCCACCAGAGGGCACTGCGGTGGGAGACCTGAGGGTCACCTGCATCGGTGTGCAGGGCCGAGTATAAAAGGCTGCCCACCATGCTTGTGCCTTATTCTGGAGTTACAATAAATGGGACTAAGGTCACAATAGCTCAAGTATAATACTAGACCTCGCGGAGTCATTCATAAGAGTATTAAAGACATAACAGAATCCTCGTGCAACACTGACTTTACGGCAGACGTAAAGGCCGAAATATTAGATCTAAAATAGCCTGTGCCTAGTTGGTATGCATTCCATTAACTCCACACTATTACTGCAAATTTGGTTTGCCCAGTCTATATGTAGATTAAAGTACCCCATGATTACTGAATTTCCTGATTTATACTCTGCCCTACAACTACTGTTTGGGGGCCTATAAACAATTCTCACCCATGTTTTCTGCCCCTTGCTGTTTTTTTAGCTCCACCCAAACTGATTCTATTTCTTGATTTCTGAGCCAAGATCCTTTCTCAATACTTTCTTTATCCCATCCTATACTATCAGAGCTACCCCTCCTCCTTTTCCATTTTGCCTATCTCTTCTAAAAGTTAAGTATCCTGGAATATTTAGTTCCCAATCTTGGTCACTTTGCAACGTCTCCGTAATGGCGATTAAATCAAACCTATTAATTAATAGCGCAGATAGAAATGATCTATTTTGTTGCGAATGCTTTACACATTCAGATATAGTGCCTTTAGCTTTGACTGTTTTCTATTTTTCCCTTATGATACCTCAGTCACTGATGCCCTATTACCTTTGTTACTTTCTCTGTCCCTTCCTAACCCACTCTACTTATTTTTACCCAAACCTCTGCTCTACTGCAGAGCCTTGACATTTCCCTTGCTGCTTTTAAATTTACTCATTTCTGAATGCTCCCATCCCTCCTTCATTAGTTTAAAGAGGGGGGTTAGGGTCAGGCCAGTCAGGGTGGATCAGGAATTGGGTTGTGTGGTGTCAGAGAGTTCAGCTACAGTTCTCTTCAACCACTATTTTCATCTGAAGGAACAACTAGCAGATAATGTCCATGTCAAGATGACATTTGATCCTCCATTTTCTTTTCCACCTTTCACATATCTCCTCACAAATACTAAAAAAATCTCTCTCTGCAGTGGTGTTATTTTGTACTAAAATCCTACCCCTTTCTCGACTCTCCAAATAAGCAACTCCAAATTTTTCTGAATCCCGATTTGCTACTTGGGGTGTCAATCAAATTGATTACTGGTTAAGATGCGATTTTCATTGAAAAATATAGACAAGTAGAGCAACTATCAGTGTAAAACACAGACAGATAGCGTACCCGAGCTCCAAAGCCAAGTTCAGCAATGCGTTACCAAGCTGCACATATTTCTTCACACATGCCTGATCCAAGCCCAAAGTCACAGAGGAACGAGAAGAATAACCATCACAGCTGGCTATATGATTAACCGTAGTACATTTTGGTAAGAAGAATGAAGAGAGACTATGCATGCTAAATGGTACGATTTTAAATGCAGGAACAGAGAACCCTGGGGGTGTTTTTGTGTACAAATCTTTGATGGCGGCAGGACAGATTAACAAAGCATATGGAAACCTGGGCTTTATAAAGAGAAGCATACAATATAAACATAGAAACATAGAAAATAGGTGCAGGAGTAGGCCATTCGGCCCTTCTAGCCTGCACCGCCATTCAATGAGTTCATGGCTGAACATGCAACTTCAGTACCCCATTCCTGCTTTCTCACCATACCCCTTGATTCCCCTAGTAGTAAGGACTTCATCTAACTCCTTTTTGAATATATTTAGTGAATTGGCCTCAACAACTTTCTGTGGTAGAGAATTCCACAGGTTCACCACTCTCTGGGTGAAGAAATTCCTCCTCATCTCGGTCCTAAATGGCTTCCCCCTTATCCTTAGACTGTGTCCCCTGGTTCTGGACTTCCCCAACATTGGGAACATTCTTCCTGCATCTAACCTGTCTAACCCCGTCAGAATTTTAAACGTTTCTATGAGGTCCCCTCTCATTCTTCTGAACTCCAGTGAATACAAGCCCAGTTGATCCAGTCTTTCTTGATAGGTCAGTCCCGCCATCCCGGGAATCAGTCTGGTGAACCTTCGCTGCACTCCCTCAATAGCAAGAATGTCCTTCCTCAGGTTAGGAGACCAAAACTGTACACAATACTCCAGGTGTGGCCTCACCAAGGCCCTGTACAATTGTAGCAACACCTCCCTGCCCTTGTACTCAAATCCCCTCGCTATGAAGGCCAACATGCCATTTGCTTTCTTAACCGCCTGCTGTACCTGCATGCCAACCTTCAATGACTGATGTACCATGACACCCAGGTCTCTTTGCACCTGCCCTTTTCCTAATCTGTCACCATTCAGATAATAGTCTCTCTTCTGTTTTTACCACCAAAGTGGATAACCTCACATTTATCCACATTATACTTCATCTGCCATGCATTTGCCCACTCACCTAACCTATCCAAGTCGCTCTGCAGCCTCATAGAATCCTCCTTGCAGCTCACACTGCCACCCAACTTAGTGTCATCCGCAAATTTGGAGATACTACATTTAATCCCCTCGTCTAAATCATTAATGTACAGTGTAAACAGCTGGGGCCCCAGCACAGAACCTTGCGGTACCCCACTAGTCACTGCCTGCCATTCTGAAAAGTCCCCATTTACTCCTACTCTTTGCTTCCTGTCTGACAACCAGTTCTCAATCCATGTCAGCACACTACCCCCAATCCCATGTGCTTTAACTTTGCACATTAATCTCTTGTGTGGGACCTTGTCGAAAGCCTTCTGAAAGTCCAAATATACCACATCAACTGGTTCTCCCTTGTCCACTCTACTGGAAACATCCTCAAAAAATTCCAGAAGATTTGTCAAGCATGATTTCCCTTTCACAAATCCATGCTGACTTGGACCTATCATATTACCTCTTTCCAAATGCACTGCGATGACATCCTTAATAATTGATTCCATCATTTTACCCACTACCGATGTCAGGCTGACCAGTCTGTAATTCCCTGTTTTCTCTCTCCCTCCTTTTTTAAAAAGTGGGGTTACATTGGCTACCCTCCACTCCATAGGAACTGATCCAGAGTCAATGGAATGTTGGAAAATGACTGTCAATGCATCCACTATTTTTAAGGCCACCTCCTTAAGTACTCTGGGATGCAGTCCATCAGGCCCTGGGGATTTATCGGCCTTCAATCCCATCAATTTCCCCAACACAATTTCCCGACTAATAAGGATTTCCCTCAGTTCCTCCTCCTTACTAGACCCTCCGACCCCTTTTATATCCGGAAGATTGTTTGTGTCCTCCTCAGTGAATACCGAACCAAAGTACTTGTTCAATTGGTCCGCCATTTCTTTGTTCCCCGTTATGACTTCCCCTGATTCTGACTGCAGGGGACCTACGTTTGTCTTTACTAACCTTTTTCTCTTTACATACCTATAGAAACTTTTGCAATCCGCCTTAATGTTCCCTGCAAGCTTCTTCTCGTACTCCATTTTCCCTGCCCTAATCAAACCCTTTGTCCTCCTCTGCTGAGTTCTAAATTTCTCCCAGTCCCCGGGTTCTCTGCTATTTCTGGCCAATTTGTATGCCACTTCCTTGGCTTTAATGCTATCCCTGATTTCCCTTGATAGCCACGGTTGAGCCACCTTCCCTTTTTTATTTCTATGCCAGACAGGAATGTACAATTGTTGTAGTTCATCCATGCGGTCTCTAAATGTCTGCCATTGCCCATCCACAGTCAACCCCTTAAGTATCATTCGCCAATCTATCTTAGCCAATTCACGCCTCATACCTTCAAAGTTACCCTTCTTTAAGTTCTGGACCATGGTCTCTGAATTAACTGTTTCATTCTCCATCCTAATGCAGAATTCCACCATATTATGGTCACTCTTCCCCAAGGGGCCTCGCACAACGAGATTGCTAATTAATCCTCTCTCATTACACAACACCCAGTCTAAGATGGCCTCCCCCCTAGTTGGTTCCTCGACATATTGGTCTAAAAAACCATCCCTTATGCACTCCAGGAAATCCTCCTCTACCGTATTGCTTCCAGTTTGGTTAACCCAATCTATGTGCATATTAAAGTCACCCATTATAACTGCTGCACCTTTATTGCACGCACCCCTAATTTCATGTTTGATGCCCTCCCCAACATCACTACTACTGTTTGGAGGTCTGTACACAACTCCCACTAACGTTTTTTGTCCTTTGGTATTCTGCAGCTCTACCCATATAGATTCCACATCATCCAAGCTAATGTCCTTCCGAACTATTGCCTTAATTTGCTCCTTAACCAGCAATGCTACCCCACCTCCTTTTCCTTTTATTCTATCTTTCCTGAATGTTGAATACCCCTGGATGTTGAGTTCCCAGCCCTGATCATCCTGGAGCCACGTCTCCGTAATCCCAATCACATCATATTTGTTAACATCTATTTGCACAGTTAATTCATCCACTTTATTGCGGATACTCCTTGCATTAAGACACAAAGCCTTCAGGCTTGTTCTTTTAACACCCTTTGTCCTTTTAGAATTTTGCTGTACAGTGGCCCTTTTTGTTCTTTGCCTTGGGTTTCTCTGCCCTCCACTTTTCCTCATCTCCTTTCTGTCTTTTGCTTTTGCCTCCTTTTTGTTTCCCTCTGTCTCCCTGCATTGGTTCCCATCCCCCTGCCATATCAGTTTAAATCCTCCCCAACAGCACTAGCAAACACTCCCCCTAGGAAGTTATGCTAAACCTATATAAATCACTAGTTTGGCCCCAACTGGAGTTTTGTGCCCTATTCTGGGCACGACACTTGAGGAAGGACATGAAGGCTTTGGAGAGAATATAGAAGAGATTTACTAGAATAGCTTCAGGGATGAGGGATTACAATTACAGGATAGACTGGAGAAGCTGGGATTGTTCTTCTTGGAGCACAGAAGGCTAAGAGGAGATTTGATAGCAGTGTTTAAAATCATCAACGGTTTAGTAAATAAAGGAAAACTCTTTCCAATGGCTGAAGGGTCGATAATGAGAGGACACAGATTTAAGGTGATTGGCCAAAGAAACAGAGGCGACATGAGGAAAAACTTCTTTTTTTTAAAAAAAACGTGAGTGGTTAGGATTTGGAATGATTGCCTGTTAGGGTGGTGGATAGAGATTCAATAATAGCCTTCAAAACATAATTGGATAAATATCTGAAGGAGAAAAATTGCAGGGATATGGGAAAAGACCCAGGGAGTAGGACTAACTGGGTTGCTCTTCGAAGGTGCCGGTGCAGACTCAATGGGTCAAATGGCCTCCCTCACTGTATTATTCTATGATTACCAGTCTACATCTGAACTCCAGATTGGTCACATACAAGGGCAACAGCTAGAATAACAGGCTCATTTATATAGTAAATTGTTTCACATCTTGGAAACCAAGTTGCCTCTCAGGTTTGTATGGAAACTAGTAAGATGTAGCTTGGAAATAAAATTTAAAGTAAAGCTCAACAGCACTATCGGAGTACTTTGACCATACGGACTGCAGCGGTTCGAGAATTTACATCGAATGACATAGAAGGTACAGCACAGAAACAGGCCATTCGGCCCAACTAGTCTGTGCCGGTGTTTATGCTCCACACAAGTTAATAAGGAAATTGTAGACATGTTGAATAATTACTTTTCGTCAGTATTTACAATAGAGGAAGACGATAGCATGCCGGAAATCCCAAGGAAACAAATTTTGAATCAGGGATAGGGACTCAACAAAGTTAATGTTAGCAAAATAACACGAATGAAGAAAATAACGGCACTGAAGAGTGAAAAATTCCCCGGACCAAATGGCTTTCATCCCAGGGATTTAAAGGAAGTGGGTGAGCACATTGCATATGGCTTAACTATAATCTTCCAAAGTTCTCTCGATGCAGGAACCAGGAAGCCCACCACACCTTCTCGAGGGCAATTAGGGGTGGGTAATCAATGTTGGCCTTGGCAGCGACGCTCATACCCCTTAAATGAATTTTTTTTTAAATTCTCTCACATCAACCCCCAATTTATTTCACATTTCCTAAAGTTGCTGGCTTACGGTGGTGTAGATTATCATGGGTGGTGGTAGGCGTCCATTACCTTGTTGAAGTTGCCATGCTTCACAATAGTCAGTTCACTGAGTGTTGGTGGGCTACTCAATCAAAACCGAACTCCATTTTGCATTTTGTCCAAGCGAGTGTTCACCCATAAGCTTCCAGCAGTGTTACTGGAAAGGCAATCAGGCCAGGATCCGGACCAACTCCATCGCCAAGAGGTACTAATGTCAACTGATGCACTCAGTCTTCATAGAATCATGCTGACATTTACAGCACGGAAGGAGGCCATTTCGACCCATCGCGTCCGTGCCAGCTGACCAAGAGCTATCCAGCCTAATCCCACTTTTGAGCTCTTGGTCCATAGCCCTGTAGGTTATGACACTTCAAGTGCACATCCAAGTATTTTCAAATGTGGTGAGGTTTTTTTCTGCCTCGACCACCCTTTCAGGCAGTGAGTTCCAGACTCCCACCACACTCTGGGTGAAGAAATTTCCCCTCATATCCCCTCTAAACCTCCCCCCAATTACGTTAAATCTATGCCCACTTGTAGCAGCTGAGATCTTTTTAAACCAGGAACTGAACTTGAGATCTTTCTTCCTGGTCCAAATGGCTCAGTACCGTAAATGCTCAGCCTCTGAGCAAATTATAATTTGCTTTTGAAGTTGAGACTTTGGCATGTCGATGTTGTTTACCTTTTCTAGTGTACGGAAACAGTGCTGCCCATTTTGGCCAAGTCTCTGGAACTGGTTTTTATTTTTGCTTTATTAAAGCTATTTTCACAGGCAGGAAATATAGTGCACTGAGGGATACTGGAGGTGGTTAAATTAAGCAAGCACTGAAATGTATCTTACACCATTTGCAAGTACTGCCATGAAACTATTCAGCAACATCTCCCCAATGTACCCTTATTTTTTATTCATTCCTGGGATGTACGGTCACTAGAAATGCCAGCATTTATTGCCCATTCCTAATTGCCCTCGAGAAGGTTCTGGTGAACTGCCTTCATGAATCGCTGCAGTCTGTGTGGTGAAGGTACTCCCAACAGTGCTGTAAGGCAGGGAATTCCAGGATTTTGACCCAGCGACGATGAAGGAACGGCAATATATTTCCGTCAGGATGGTGTGTGACTTGAAGGGGAACTGGGAGGTGGTGGTGTTACCGTGCACCTGCTGCTCTTGTCCATCTAGGTGGTAGAGGTCGCGGATTTGGGAGGTGCTTCCGAAGAAGCTTTGGTCAGTTTCTGCAGTGCAACTTGTAGAAGGTACACTCATAATACTGTTATAAAATAAGTGACCGAGATCTCCATCCCCTGCACTGAAACAGCTAGTGTTACTGGGGAAAAAAGTAGAATAAAATGCAGTGACTTTGTGGTGTTAGATGCAGTAAAGTAAGGCTGGTAGATTCTAGACTAAAATTACAAAAGGGATAGACCTCTTCTGATTGTATAGCTTACTTTACCCATACTACATGAACTATAATCCAATAACATCCTACACATGCTCAAATACCACTACCAAATAGCTTATAATTGCCAGTGTGGATCTATAGCTTGAAGTGGATTGAAAATTGTAAACATAGGAATAGCTAGACGAAGACAGACCAAGGTCCGTCTCATTCACCTTCCACCATCCTGGTAGTTGCACGATACAGTAACGGAGCTATTACGGCAATCAATCTGCATCAATTAATCTACAGCAGATCCAGACAAAGATGAGGAAAACCCAGAGTAGTGGAAAACTGGTCTCCCAAGCGTGCTACACTTACCATAGGTCATGTCTCAAATTACTTATATACCATATCCTAAAACTTTATTTTCTGAGAGAAATCTAATATGCATTTCAATGAATCAACGCTATCTGTTTTCAGCGTCTCCCTGGGGAGCCCGTTCTCCAGCTTGACCGCTCGTTCACTGTAATACTGTTTCCGCAGATTAGTTTTGTATTTACCCCCCTTCAAGCGCAGGCAGAGTCCTCTGGTTCTACTATTCTGGACAAGGTGAAGCAGCTCATCGCAGTCTAAAGGGACTAGATAATTGTAAAAGGGACATTATCTAGTTGGTAAACAAATTAATTACAAATATTAACATGAATTGAGTTACAACACAAAAAGCTCATGCGATTGATAGTGTACACCCCAAAAGTCAAGATTATTGTGCTCATAATTTTACTCGAACTCATTGTGCATTACCAATTATAGCTTGAAAATTGAAAACATCTAAATACCCCTGAGCAACACACAAAAAATAAAAGTTTTTCAATTATTATAATCGCTGCTGTGCAGCATCAGTAGGCAATAGACTTTGCCCTCCTTCTCATTGATGGGACTGGTGGAAAACCATGGTCTGCCAATGTAAGTTACCAGGTGATAATAAAACTGCCACTGCGGGACTTGTCTATTTACAACTCATGCTTACAATTTTACTCTCGAGATACAATAAATACGGAGGCCCATTTTTGCCAAGAGCTTTTAGATTTTGCTGTTTGAATGATAAAATTGATCTCTCGTGTGTTACCTTGGTCACTAATATTTAGTGTGTTATTATACCTTTGGCTTTAGTTAAAGTTCTCAAGGTTCTTTTTAACCTCCAGTCCAAAAAATTTTCTCGTGTGTTTTAAACTGTTGCATGTTTTTAAGAATGTATTAATCGTACAAAAAGCTTTTATTAAATATTAATAAATGAAAACCTGAGGTAAAGAAAACCTTCACTGGGTTTTAATAAAATATAAATACCAAAAAGTGACCTGGACAACACCAGAGAGAGCAATGTGAAAATTGCAGAGTACTTCACTGCTTGGGATGACCTGCACAATTCTATCATGCTTAAGGTGCTCAAGACATGATTCAATCTTCCTCCCTTGCAGGGCAACATGCTGGCTATTCTCTGGTTTAGACATCATTTATCTGTGTGTGTAAGTGGCCCATCAGTGATACCAATCTAATCCTTTCGCATTGTGCAAATATTTTTCCCCAAAACCTGGAAGTTACCAATTTTTTGTTTACTGTGCATATCTTGGAGGTAATCATGCTTGGCAAATGCATTCCACCTGCAGTTTTCTATTTCTCACTTTTGATCATTACCGACACGCATACAGACTCTAAGATTTCTACATAAATTCTGCAGATGTATGACTGCTTGGTTGAGGGCGCTTTCATTTTTCTTGCTTCTAAAAGAACTATAATTTGACTTCTACATGCAGACAGTGTACATTATCAGATCTCAATTTTTATGTTACACTTGAGAAACGTTTCATTTCCAGAATAAAGTGCCCTTTTCTTTTATGTTCAAAATTAATTTCCTGTCACTTCCCAATATCTGGAATAAACTTAATTACTATAATTAATGTCAGCAAATGTTTTACCATTTGGCTACAAAGGACATTTAGCGTGCACTGCAGCTTAGTTTGAGCAGTGTGAAATGACACAAACTTAAGACTTCATCTGCATATTAATCGTGTGGTTTAGGCAGCACTGCTGTTCACACCAATATCTATGAACTTATGCAGATGCCCTTCAGGAGTGACTGCTCATTCTAGAATTAAGCTATGGTCTGGTCAAGCCATTCATCAGTAGAAAATACATGTCTACCTAAGTACTCCAATTACTACTGGATCCGCACAAGACCAGTATGAATGGTCCTAACTGGCTTGAACGCGGGCCAAATTCACACCAGGTTTGCAATGTGCAGCACAAACCGCTTTGATTGACAGGAAACACAAAGAACTTGGCACAGATCCGATGCGTATACAATGTACAGACTTGATCATGAGACACAAGAGTGCCAAAATTTCAAATGATTTGAGACACATGCCTGCTAATTGCAAATCGAAACGGTTATTGTGAACTATGGGAAACATTTTGATTCCTGATGGTGTACTGCTTCATGAGGGAATTAATTATTTAAATCGTACAACTTTAATGCCAATCAGCTTTTTCTTGGCAAAACTTTCAGTGGCCAATCCCCTCCATGTTTCAAGTGTAAGAATGGATTATAACAGTCATGCATGAGATTGAAACAGAGTAAGCAGTGCAACTCCAACTTTTACTTTCTTCATGAAGGGATCAGCCATTCATTCCGCTAGTGGCAAGACCAATATATATGTAATCATCCTCAAAAGATACATAGTTCATATTCACATTTTACGACTACCTAATTTTCCAGTTGCTATCTCTCAGGTGCGTGAGCACACGCAGGCATAGGCACACAGACACACTGCAGCAGACAGACACGCACAGGAACACAGATCATTTCCAGTGCTCACTTTCTACTGGGAAAGGTCAGTTTGAAGATGGAACACGTACAGAGACCATCACCTGGAGATGCCCATAAGCTGAAACATTCCTTCACCATCAACAACACTTGTGATTCACAACTATTCATTGAATGCAGTGTTCAATATTGCAAAGATGAGCGACAATGAGTCTCAAACTTTAGGTAGTGAGTCAGTGCTCAGGCACTCTACCGGTAGATTGTATGACTGTCCAGCTCTCCTACTGTCATAAAGAACCAATCATCCAAAAGAAAGTCACTTATCAAGTTGAATGAAAATCTAATATGCATTTTTAAAATTGTTGAAGTGCCAAGCATATTACTATTCCAATATAAAATATTTAAAGACATACTGAATTATTAGCATGGCAACTTTCAAACAAACCCGGAGGTTGACAAAAAAAAAAATCAATGTTCAATTTCCCAGTTCCTACTGCGGACTTTAAATGGTGATACTTACATTTCAATGGTAATTCTTGCTTGTAACATAAATGCTACACCTACTATTCTCTGCGGGGTCAATAGAATGGTATCCTATGCATAAAAGTCTGAATTTACCAGTTAAAAAATATTAAGTGTGAACTGTGCTTGGTCCCGAGCCATTCGGATTGGTAGCATTCTGCTACTCTCTGGTTAGGTACTTAGGCTTGTATCCTGACCAACCTGGACCTCCACTTTGGGTCTCCACAAATCAGAAGCTTGTCCACGGACAGCAATGATGGCCACCAGCAGCCAGTTCTAGAAGAAATCCAATTCATTGGTCAGTTGCGTGGGCGGGGGGAGGGGCAGTGATTTATAAATATGAACAGCTTTTCTCTGGTGAGAGAACTGTTTTCGCAGAAATATTTTGGAACTGGGATGCAAGAAAAGGGTTAAATCAGATGGTGTTGCTGTTGATTTATTTTTATATTAATTTCTTTATATCAACTTTTAGCTTTTTAAAGTGAGTTTCTGTTAGAGGGATAGTGGGAATTAAAAATTGTACCAGAGACGGGTCAGGGAACATTTAGCTGATAAGCAATTCAGCAGCGGCAAACAGGCTTCCTTTGTTTGTTCAAGCTTGAAAGATAGACAGAGCGGCTGCTTCGATCCCCAGACATCTTTCAGCTTTGCGGGGAAACACAAGATACAGAACATCTTTATGGCAGTTAAATGTCCTCCAAGGATATAATGAGTAAAGACACAATTTGACCATCATTGAGAAATTATAATTTCATTTGAACATTCATGTGGGATAGAAATATATTCTCGGCGTATTAACTCCTCCGAGGACACAACAGCATAAGCAATGCGGACAAGAGATAACGTTGCCTAAATGGGGGCCTTTGCTCATTGATTTCTGTAACTGTCTCCAGTTTAATGATTTGATTGGCAGTTCAGTTAAGGTGAAGATGTAACAAAGTTTGTTGAGTGTAAAAAAAACCTCATTAAAACGAAGGGACAAGGGAAGAGGCTAATTGAATGGAGGTAATGCTATGGAGTATGTGAATTTTCACATAGCAGGATTGGGAAAATGGTGTAACAGAGTGGGTGTTGGAACAGATGCTTTAGAATGCGATGAGCAATGAACAAACTTAAAAACTTCAAACTTGAGATTGTGTTTTGAATTTCCGGGTGAACTTGCAAGGTTTTGCCATAAATGTTGCTGTTAAGTGCATGTTTAATTATTGCCAATAATAGTTGTGACTGTAAGCTTGAACAGCAACAATAAATGTTGTTGAATCCAATTATTTTGAGGTATAACTTAAAAACGTCTAAGAAAACAAACCTACCCTCTAACAGGGGGATAACTCTATATTGAAAATATAATCGCAAAGTTCTTCTAAGGAGTTGGGATACTCTATACTGAAATTATTACAGCAATGTTCCAATAAGTTACTGATGTGACAAGTTGAAATTCATCAGAACGTAAACCTCCCCATTTCTAGTGCACCTAAAAAGCACCACAATCAGATTCCGAGACGTTCACCTGCCCAATTCTTTGTATTTTGAACAGTGCCGGTGCTTTACCTGGAGTGCCTTGCTGTTGTTGCATTGCTCCTGTGCCATATAACGATAAGATAGAATCCTTGGACAGTGGTTTCTTAGAGTCTTCTGATTTTGTGGTTGGTTCTGTGAAAAGATCAAGATCTCCTGCTGCTGCAGATAAGGCTGCTCCTGTTGATTTAGTGGGAATGGGCTGTGAAGAGAAGGTCAAAAGTTGTGAATACATCGAGTCACAGACAAATGCCCTTATCGAGAATACCACAGCAAGGCAGGAGAACATGCAACTAAAAATACTGACATTTGCCAGGATCCCACTGAGCATTTTGTGACATTTTTCCAAGAGACTGATGCTGTGTTTTATAAATGAGACATCTGTACATAAATTAAATCTCCCATTTGGGGAGAGGATTGAGGGATCATCTTGCAGCACTAAAATGTGTCCTTGCAGGACCTCTGATTTTTAAAAAGACTAGTTTGAAAGTAGATCAAAAGTAATGAGGTTATAAGATAGAGAACCCCCTATGACAGACATGCATGTTCAGCTTACAAAGCCTACGTCTGCATGGTCTTTGTGTAAGGATGATGGGGACACCAGAATTGAGTGCAATCTTTTCGATTGTTAAAACAGGAGCTTTTATTTCAGTTTCTGTGGATACCATTGAATTTCTAAAATAGTCACACAAACACAAATTCATGGACTAATAAAAAAGTGTTACTGCTGGTAGTTAATAGTAATTTAGGCCATTTGTGAACTCATGACTTTATAGTGGTTAAATTAACTTATGACTAAGTTATTGGAAATGACTGACAGGAATTGGGTTGCTTCTATATATATATATATATAGTATCTTTTCTTAAAAGGTGGTCGAGATAACCAGGTAGTTTGCTAATATAATTTTATTCAGATTGTTCTCTCTGGAACCAACTAACCTATTGCTTTGGGTTCAGAACACAAATCTTTTCCAGGAGACTGACAGAACGAGGTACTCTCTTACTGGGGTCCTATCAAAGTGAATTTTTAATTCACAAATGGTTTTTCCATATGAAATGGATAGGAGATTTGATTAAGTACAAATCAAGCAACTTTTGCCATATTAGCTTAATGTGGTAGATGAGGATTCAAGCCATTAAAATAGCACATTATGACAAGCTCCCTGAAGTGGTATGCCACCGCACGCTGCGCTCTCTAATGGCCCCGGCCTACTGATGGTCTTGCTGCTGGAGGGCGACGGCTGACTGCATTGCGAGCAGGTACAGCAGGAGTGGCGAGGTCAGGGCGAAGGAGCGACAAGAGCTTGTGTAGAGGGATGTGATCGGAGCCCAGGAGAAGGCGAAGTGTTCGGGGCCCAGAAGAGGCGAGGGCACAGGGGCAGCCCACACTGTGATGTGTGTGTGTGCACTAGGTATGTGCAGCAGAGCTGGTCTCCAGTCGTCTTGGTTAATCCTTGCCAGTGGACCAAGACCAAGCTCTGTCAAGCCCGTGTGGTGTATGGTGTGCAGCGGCCACCCCACATTAAAAAAATCCACGCACAGGCATCTTCCACCCTTCAACATGTAGTTCGGGATCCGGAATATTAGGTCCTTCATTGAAACACCCGTGAACTCATCCCTTTTCGAGTTATCCTCGTTTCGAGGGACTGCCTATGATTCTATGAAAAGCATTTTTGTGGAAATTGAAAGCTTGTAATCATTAGCCGAATTTCATCAGGGGCTGTACAAATATCGCTCCCCTGTTTGTAATGCAGTACAATAGATCCATCAGTCAAGCTATCAACTCCCAAGGGTACAGTACCCCATGAACAATTCCAGGTGCCAGGACTGTAATAAATATTGTATCTAATTTCAAGGAAAACAATACATTTTTTATGATTTTCATCATGTTTTAAACATACTAATCCTCAGTACACAACAAATATGATGACAAGAATGTTTGACCATTTTGGATGCACTGGCCAGGGAAAAACCCTGTTCATTACTCAACTCCACGTCAAGCTGCCTGATGCAAACATCAAGCTCAGCTGTTATTCTGAGAGGTACGCAATGTCTGAACAGAAAGTCACAATGAATAATTCTGCAATGAAAAACACTGCAGGAAAACCGCGTGGGTAACTGCGCAAAAACAATGCCCCCGATTCTTGTGATACCTCCCCTGAGGTTTCTTGGCTGTCTACATCAATGGCTGATAACATGGCTAAATATAGGAAAGAAAAGGTGACAAATGACCATCACACCCATTCATGCTCACCCCATCATCAGATGCTGCAATTTGCACTGATGGCGAGGAGTTTCATCTGCTGACTAGCATTCCCGCTAATTTTCTTTTGGGACGTGCGGCCCCTTTAATGGACTGTGCGGCCCATTCAAAATACCACACAAGCGCATTTTTTACATTTAAAAGACGGCCAGTCGGTTGTACAGGACCTCAAGATGGCGACGCGATCGCGGAGCTTAACGGGAACAGTGCTGATGACCATCCACATCATCAACGGAATTAAAATGAACGAACAGAAAATTGCAAGCAGCACGTGTGATTTCCCCAATATGCACCAGAGTGGGCAAGGATCAGTCAGCTGCAAAAACTTAAAAAATGATCCCAAATCAAATCATGCCAACCGAGGTAGATACCTCCCTCACCCCATGATTAAATAGCCTACCGCCACACCATCAAGGCACATGCGTAAATAATAGTCACTTAGTGAAGGCACTGGAGGGCAACCAGCAATGCCCCAAATAAGGAGTCATTGCCTTTTGAAGAGGAAAGTTAGCGGAAAAACAATAAGGGCCAAGGTCATTTGTTAATTAAAACATTCAGCCAGCAAAGTAGCTTTACAACAATTCTACAACAAGTAGCAACAATTCTAGCTTTTTTGGGGATACAGCTACATTTTCCTGCTACCACCAGTTTGAGGGAGATTCAAATTGGAAGAGAACAGCACAATGAATTTTTAAACTAATCAAGATGACAGTTCAGTGTTTTCAAATACATGGAAACAAACATTAAGCTTCCAGTAACAATTCTTTTCAGAAGAATCCAGCACCTGACCTGATGTTATAAGCACAACAATGCTCTTTGAAACGAGAAATATTCCCAAGTCAGCTATTTTCTAAAGCATGGGAGTGCACAGGAAAGTCAAGTCATTCATGAAGTTTGCTTAAAATCTATTGAAGCTTCACCGTGGTATTTTAGGAGATGAAAATCACCAAATACAAGAGAAATATTTAAAACTCTCTGAATTCCCTGTATTTTGTGAATAAACAGAAGATTTATTCTATTTGCATTTTGTTGTCAACAATGTGTTGGAAGATACAGAAATGCTCCTGCTAATTCATTTCGTCTTGTTTATAGTTCAAAGTCTTGCAAAAGAAAAGGTAAGCTGTGGAAATCAATCAACTTTGTCTTTTGTATGTAACCAATTAGCCTATTGGATTAATTGGTTATTATAGCTCTCGGAACTCACCCCCCAAGGTTTCAGACTGGAACTACACCTTAAATCAGATGATTGCCAAATTGTGCTGAACAGCTAAAACCAGTGTTACATTCTTAAACCAAGAACGCAATTTAAAAAATCAACCTCAATAAAATGCAACCAGCTTCAGAGGAGTAACACCTTGCAAGCTGCTGGCCCAATTCCAAGAGCAGCAGATGGATCCCAAAGGAATGCTGGGAACCTATAAAGTACTGTGGGCTTTCCACATTTTCAGATAAAAGACAAATTGTTCTCCATGCTCAGACTTTCAAATGTCCCGAAAGATTTCTTCACAAAGCCGTAACTTGCAAGAGGTATCAATTTTTCATTGTCTCAAGCTGTCTCAGGCATACTCACCCAATATCAGTTAAAATATTTTGTACAGCTAGCCTATTTGTTTTCCTTCCATGTAGGTGCAAAAGCATTATAGTGATAAAAGCAGTACACGAGAATGATATTGAACAAAACAGCAGTATAAACAGCAGTGAATTTGCAGTACTGTGGTTCTCAGTCACAGATAGGCACGTCTCTAAGATGCGGATTCGGTAGTTGCTTTTATTAAAAATACAACCTGCCGAGGCGAGTTAGTTCCTTTAGTTGCTGTTGTCAAATCTTTTTATTAATTTTTCCACCTCCCGTCCTAAAATTTCTGCACTACCTCATCCAAGTCATCATTCCTTACACGAGTGCTCAGACAGAAAGTGTCCTCAGGCTAATAGACAGTCGGGGGTGTAGCACAAATGAGCCTCTTCAAAGTCTGTCTGTGTATTCTCGATAGCAATTACTGGATGCCAAGAAACCTGGCTAATTTTGACCATCCTTAGCCCAGAGGCACTGAGGCTAATTGTAGTATCCCAATGGTTGCTCCAGCTGAGATCAGTTAACCCACTGGAGTTCAGAAGAATGAGAGGGGACCTCATAGAAACATTTAAAATTCTGACGGGGTTAGACAGGTTAGATGCAGGAAGAATGTTCCCAATGTTGGGGAAGTCCAGAACCAGAGGTCACAGTCTAAGGATAAGGGGTAAGCCATTTAGGATCGAGATGCGGAGGAACTTCTTCACCCAGAGAGTGGTGAACCTGTGGAATTCTCTACCACAGAAAGTAGTTGAGGCCAATTCACTAAATATATTCAAAAAGGAGTTAGATGAGGTCCTTACTACTAAGGGGATCAAGGGGTATGGCGAGAAAGCAGGAATGGGGTACTGAAGTTGAATGTTCAGCCATGAACTCATTGAATGGCGGTGCAGGCTAGAAGGGCCGAATGGCTTACTCCTGCACCTATTTTCTATGTTTCTATGTAACCCAGCATCGACTAGATGCTGAATATGGAACCTTCGGATCTGAATAGTGTGTAAAAGCACTAAGCCAAACAATTAACGAACCTTCGTCTGAAAATCTTTGTGCATGTGCTTTCTTCTGCCATTATGTTTCTGTGTTTGGGGCTGTTACTGATTGGAACAGAACCAGAGGATGTGATATAATACGACAGGAAAGCGATGATTTTTTTTGTGTGTGTTTGCAGTGCCAGGTCATTCACCATCTTTTAGTGGAGCTGGATAACTGGGATTGAGTTTTCCGTCCATAAGAACAAGGTGCCATGATGTTCTGGAGTACCAACCACCGATGCTAGAGTAACTTCCATGTGGTAAATTACCCATCCAATTGTACCATCACAGAGAGGCCAGACAAAGCAGAGTAACAAGAAATTGGCACAAGTGTCACTTCAGACAGACTTAATGTACCTCCTAACTGACTAGGTCATAGCAGCGTTAGTGGAACCTTGGCAGCACACCATCTACCAAGGAACAGTAAATGTGGACGGAAAATGAGAATTGGCTCCACCAATTGTTTTGCTGCACGTACAAGATGGGCTCAGAACATTTTGTTCCCTTAATCCTATGCTTGTTTCCATTATGCCTGCTTGAATCACTAATTCCAAAGCAACGAACTTCAAACTACAATAAAAAGCTGCTCACACTAGAAAATCTACCTGCCCTGGGGACTTTCTAAATGCAAGAATTCAGCATGTAGAACACAGAAGTCTTGCAATAATATGCAGTTATCTGGCCCTCCTGTCAAGTGAGGCAGCAAATCAGAATAAGTTTCAAAACACTCATCAGGCATCGGCTCTCTTCTCAACTCTGCAGGAGATTGACAGAGTAATAAACCATTATTGTGGTACTCAAGCTCGTGCACAGAGTGCATGATTTGTCTGCAGTACTCTGCAATCTCCACATTGCAGTTAAAGGGAATACTTGGACGTGCACTTAAAGAGCCATAACCTACAGGGCTACGACCAAGAGCTGGAAAGTGGGATTAGGCTGGATATCTCTTGGTCGTCAGGTGCGGACACGATGGGCCGAAATGGCCTCCTTACATGCTGTAAATTTCTATGATTGTATAATGAGAACAAGTACAGACAGAACCCTATTCTAGAGTCAGTAAGCTAACCTGACCCAACCAAGTACTGCATGCAAAAGCAAAATACTGCGGATGCTGGAATCTGAAATGAAAACAGAAAATGCTGAAAATACGCTGACGAAGGAAGGGTCATCGACCTGAAACATTAACTGTTTCTCTCTCCACAGATGCTGCTTGATCTGCTGGGTATTTCAAGCACTGCATGCATCGACTCTGGAATCCTGACAAAACATATTATAATTTCAGTATCAGCCACGTTGCCTTCGGATTTGATTTGGAGGTTTGCTAACTCACGCAGACAAACCAGAATTTTGCTGTCAATGTCAACATTTTCTCCCTCAACTCTACAGGAATCAGAGAGTTGAATTACAAAGTGGGAGGCTCCTCTTTCTTTCTGCTTTTCTGAATTTGAAGAAATTTCTTCCCAATTCATTTACAAAGATGAGTGAGTTGACACGTCTATATCTGCAATGTGCCAAGAGGGATGCAGAACTGTATGACTGGAATACATTTAAGCAGATTTAAAAATATCTCCACATTTTCAAAGGAACAGTGCTGTCAATATGTTTAGCTAATGCTGAACATCAAAGATGGAATCTCTCCATTGCCAGTACTCTCAATAAACTGAAGTGTTAAGATCACACTGAAAATGCTGTTTCAGTCTTTTCCAAGTCTTAAAATTTGCAAAGCTTGCAATACTGATAATATGCAACCTTTTCAGCTGGATTCTACGTCCTGTGTTTACTGTTGTGTGGTATTAAGTTTCTGATTTTCATTGCCTTCGCTGTGCATGTTGTAGATGAACGAAGACAGATAATGTGCTGTATATGCATTTCTGTCTGCTCATTCTCAAGCCCATAACCTGACTAATTTTCATTAAACACTTGACTGAAGTCCTTTAAAACAAATTCCACAGAATTAAGCCTAATATACACAAAAAGGAATTTACACTCGGTTTATCCAATGAATAAATGTTGTATTCAAAGATGTATGTTCTGGCTAACCAGAGGGATAAACAGAAATCAACAGGCAAAATGAAGTTTAGACGAATCAGAAAAGGTAGCAGTAACACCGAAGGCAGACCAAACTGGCTTGCTGCATAATGTCAATGGCCCAGAAGATTTTTCATTAGAAAATAAAATACAAATATTTTATTAAAACAGTGGATCCACATAGCATTGACCACAGTAAATCGGTCTATCACCACTATAGGCGGTCCCTCGAAACGAGGATGACTTGCTTCCACGCCAAAAAAGGATTAGTTCACAGGTGTTTCAATGAAGGACCTAAAATTCCAGCTCCTGAACTACATCCTGAAGGCTGGAAGGTGCCTGTGCGTGGATTTTTTTTTAACGTGTGGTGGCCGTTGCAAACCAGCCACCACACGGGCTTGAGAGGTAGGTCTTGGTCCAGTGGCAAGGGTTACCCAAGATGACTGGAGACCTGCTTTGCTGCACTGACCTAGTACGCACACATATCGCAGTGTGGGCTGGCCCATGCTGCCCCTGGGCCCCTGGCCCCGAACTCACGCCCCTCCTCGGTCCAGATCACGTCCCTCCACAGTCTCTCGTCGCTCCTGCTGTATCTGCCCATGCTCCAATCACCAACCTGGACCTTGATGACATCACTCTTCGCTGCCATCGCAGTTTGTGCTGCTCCCTGAAGTCGTACGCCTCCACGCTGCTTCCAGATCGCTGCTCGCCGCTCCTTTTATGGCCCCGACCTGCCGTTGGTGTTCTCACGCGGGTCTATACACTGTAGGACAGGCGCATCAACATCAGTGTCCTCATTCAGGCCAACATCCCCAGCATTGAAGCACTGACCACACTCGCTCAGCTCCGCTGGGCAGGCCACATAGTCCGCATGCCAGACACGAGACTCCCAAAGCAAGTGCTTTACTCGGAGCTCCCTCATGGCAAACGAGCCAAAGTTGGGCAGCGGAAATGCCACAAAGACACCCTCAAAGCCTCCCTGATAAAGGGTCAAGACCGCTCTAAGTGGAGGAAGTGCATCTGAGAGGGCGCTGAACACCTCGCGTCTCAACGTCGAGAGCATGTAGAAACCAAGCGCAGGCTGCGGAAAGAGCGTGCGGCAAACCAGTCCCACCCACCCCTTCCCTCAATGACTGTCTGTCCCACCTGTGACAGAGTCTGTGGGCTCTCGTATTGGATTGTTCAGCCACCAAAGAACTCACTTCAGGAGTGGAAGCAAATATTCCTCGATTCCGAGGTACTGCCTATGATGATGATGACAGTTTATAATTACATTATACTGTGCAACACATCGGGCTCAAGATTATACTGCGGAGTCCAAACTCTTCACACATTAGAAATTTTATCTCAGTCAAAACCTTCAAAGATACTTAAAAAGAACTGCTGCCATCACAGACTGAATTATAAACACAAAAGCAAAATACCCTTGAAATCACAGTAGGCAAAAAAAGCTAGGTTGAAATAAGATGCAATATAAAAAATAGCAGGAGACTTTAGAACAATGATAAATCAGTTGTTGGGCCTCAGCTGGAGTACTGTGTCAAATTCTGGGCACCATCCTTTAGAAAGGATATCAAGCCATTGGAGAGGGTACAGTAGAGATTTACTAGAATGGTACCAGGGATGAGGGACTTCAGTAATGTGGAACAAGGGGACAAGCTGGGGTTGTTCTCTTTAGAGCAAAGAAGGTTAAGGGGAGATTTGATAGAGGTGCTCAAAATTATGACAGATTTTGATAGAGTGAATAGGGAGCAACTGTTGCCACTGGCAGGAGGGTCGGTAACCAGAGGACACAGATTTACGCTAATTGGCAAAAAAGCCAGGGGGCAGATTAGGAGATTTTTTTTTAAAGACCGAGGTGTTATGGTCTAGAAAGCACAGCCTGAAAGGATGGGGGAAGCAGATTCAATAATAACTTTCAAAAGGGAGTTAGATATATACTTAAAAAGGAAAAATGTGTAGGGCTATGGGGAAAGAGGTGTTCAAAATCATGAAGGGTTTAGATTTAGTAAATAAAGAGAAACTCTTTCCAATGGCTAATGGGTCGATAGTCAGAGGGTACAGATTTAAAGTGATTGGCAAAAGAACCAGAAGCGACATTTTATTATGCATCGAGTTGCGAACTGGAAAGCACGGCCTGAAAGGGTGATGGAAACAGATGCAATCATAACTTTCAAAAGGAAATTGGATAAATACTTGAAAAGGAAAAAATTGCTGGGCTATTGGGAAAGAGGGACTAATTGGAGAGCTCTGCCAAAGAGCTGGCACAGACACGACAGGCTGAATGGCCTTCTTCTGTGCTGTATCATTCTAAGATCGGAGGAGTGGGATTAATTGATAGCTCTATCAGAGAGCTGGCACAGGCGCAATGGGACAAACGGCCTCCTTGTGTGCTGCAAGATTCAGTGACACTAATGATGAAAATTATATATATACACTTTTACAGCAAATGGAATCTTTACTCCAAACAAAACCAATCTACAAAAAAACCCAGCAGGGAAAATACATAATCTGTAATATGCTGGAAATCTTAGGGCTGCTCACATTTCCAGTCTACAAAACCTCATCCCATTGTCAACTTTTTGCATTATGAATTCATATAACCACATTTATAATAGGAACTGCCTGTCATGCTGTAATTACAGCCTCCCATGATGGTGCTGTACTGCCTCAATTTTGCACCATACAGCTCCACAGCCTGTACTGCAGAGAAACGTCTATGTTCCAAACCTGCAACCTCTACTTCCTAAGTGGCCATAAGTTTTGCTACCCAACTATAAATTTATTATATAAAAGTAATGCAATATTCAAAAATAAAGGATAAAATGTACGACTTTAAAATATCGACTGAATTATGCCTGTGAGCCCTGGCCCAATTATCCCCGCTTCAACTGTAGACTATTTGCTTGCCCCGGCATGTGCCACACTGTAGGAGAATGACTAGTATATTAATTATCTGTGCCGTTGCCAATGGTGAGTTGATGAAGCTTTAAGTTATTTTTAGATATACGAGATGGTGACTGAGTTGGGCAGACTTCAGACACTAGCTCCACAGAGCCACCTAGTGGACAGAGTGTATATTTGAGACAAGTGACAGCAGAATGATCAAAAATATTGACACAGCAATTTGCAGTGAAAGAGAGCTTTCACTCTTAGTGCCTTTCATGTAATCAGGATATCCCAAAGTGTTTCACAGCCAATAATTTACTGTCTGCAGTGTAGTCACTGTTGTTCCTGTAGGCAAATACGGCAGCCAATTTGTGCACAGAATACTGCCAACAAATACCAACTAGACAAACAACCAGCTAATCTGTTTTCATGGTGTTGGTTGAGAGATGAATTTTCTTTGAAAATTGGATCTTTTACAACCACTTGAAAAGGCAGACAAGGCCTTGCTATAATGTCTCATCTGAAAGATGACACCTCCAACAATGCAGCAATCCAATGACGTATAGGTACTAGTCTTTCTATTGAACGTTGATAGAAAAGACCAAACATCATGGCATGAAGTAAGGGGCTTGTGCCCAGGAAATGCGCAGTCTACGTTAGATTTTTAATGATGACTAGTGGATCTCTCGATATTTGCTCACGAGGCTGAAGCATCCAGTTTCTCATTTAGCCATCTGTTATTTTCATGCTGTTGCTCACGTTCACTTTGTCCTCTGGTTCAATGCATTTTTCACCACCTACGGTTTGGTCACAACTGTGATATCTCCAGCTTGTGCTGATTTTTATTTTTCCTTTCAGGTGTGAGGTAGTGGATGGCGCAGATGGAATTCCCGCTGGAGCATGGCGGAGAAACACTTTTGGCACGAATACATGACCTCATTATTATTATCTGGAAGGAGGAGAGCTTGCCAGGAGATCTCAGGGACGCCGTAATCATGACTATCTTCAAAAAAGGGGACAAGCCCGACTGCAGTAACTACAGAGGAATCTCCCTATCGACCACAGGGAAAATGATTGCAAAAATCCTCCTCAATCTTTTTCTCCCTTGTGGCTGAACAACTCCTCCCAGAGTCACAATGCGGATTCTGCCTACTACAGGGTACAACGGACATGATCTTCACAGCGCGGCAACTGCAAGAGAAATGCAGGGAACAGCACCAACCCTTGTACATGGCCTTCTTTGACCTCACAAAGGCCTCTGACACTGTTAGCCGCGAGAGACTATGGAGCATCCTCCTCCGTTTCGGCTGTCCTCAAACATTGGTCACCATCCTCCGCCTGCTCCATGATGACATGCAGGTCGTGATCCTGACCAATGGATCCACCACAGACTCAATCTATATCTGGACCGGGGTCAAGCAAGGCTGCATCGTCACACCAACGCTCTTTTCGATCTTCCTTGCTGCAATACTCCATCTGACTCTTAACAAGCTCCCCGCTGAGTGGAGCTAAATTATAGAACAGATGAGAATCTGTTCAACCTCCGCAGCCTCTCGGCCAGATCTAAGGTTGTCCCATCCTCTGTCATTGAACTATAGTACGCAGATGATGCTTGCATCTGCGCACTCTCAGAAGCCGAACTCCAAGCCATTGTCAACACCTTCACCAAGGCGTATGAGCGCATGGGCCTTACGCCAAACATTCGTAAGACAAAGGTCCTCTACCAACCTGAACTCGTCACACAGCATTGACCCCTGATTATCAAAATCCATGACGAGGCCTTGGACAACGCGGATCATTTTCCATACCTCGGGAAGTTACTGTCAGTAAGAGCAGACATTGACGACTAGGTCCAACACCGCCTTCAGTGCGCCAGCGCAGCCTTCGTAAGAGTGTTCGAAGACCAGGACCTCAAACCTGGCACAAAGCTCATGGTCAACAGGGCAGTAATGATACTCGCCCTCCTATGTGGCTCAGAGACATGGACTATATAAAGCACTCACCTCAAAACGCTGGGGAAGTACCACCAACGCTGCCTCCGCAAGATCCTGCAAATCTATTGGCAGGACAGACGCACCAATATCCGTGCTCTCGATCGAGCCAACATCCCCAGCATCGAAGCATTGACCACGCTCGATCAGCTCCGCTGGGCGGACCACGTCGTCCGCATGCTCGACACGAGACTCCCAAAGCAAGCGCTCTACGTGGAGCTTCGACACAGCAGGCGAGCCCCAGGTAGGCAGAGGAAATGCTTCAAGGACACCCTCAAAGCCTCCTTGACAAAGTGCAACATCCCCACAGACATCTGGAAATCCCTGGCCCATGACCGCCCAAAGTGGAGGAAGAGCATCGGGAGGGTGCTGAGCACCTCGAGTCCCATCACCGAGAACAAGCAGAAACCAAGTTTGGACAGCGGAAGGAGCGTGCGTCAACCCAGACTCCCCGCCCACCCTTTCCTTCAACCACTGTCTGTCCCACCTGTGACAGAGACTGTAGGTCCCGCATTGGACTCCTCAGTCACCTGAGAACTCAGAGTGGAAGCAAGTCATCCTCGACTCCGAGGGATTGACTATGATGAGTGGATAGCGTAAAGGAAAGGGAGTCATCAAGAGAAACAGGCCACAATTTTGTAGCGGGAAGCTCTAACTACCTTGGATTACATTTGTTTCCAAATTCCCACATCCGTTGGCATCTCCTTGGCTCCCTCTGCCTCCCTATTCCCGTGCATCCTCCAGTTGTCTCCTCTCCATGTTTCTTATTTGGTGTGCCACTTCTCCCCCAATATTACCTTCAGACAACGAATACTCCTCAGCATTACTCGACAAGACCCCGACCATCTTACTGTCCTCCTCCGACTCCTTAATATTTTCTCTTCACTAACAGTGTCATCCGCCTTTGCTCCTTCTTCTGACCACATTGCTTCTTCAACTGACAGCACCCTGAACCTGTAATATCCTTCTACCACACCAACATCTCACTTTCCCCCACCTTCCTAATGTGACTGTGCCCCACAACTCTAAAATGTCTCTGACCCCTTAATATCAGCCTCTATCCCTCACCCCTAACAATTCCCTGTCCTAACATCCCTCTCTGGCCTCTTGACCCCACCCCCAATATCCTGCTGCCCCCTCACACTATATTACCCCGAGACGTGCTTATTTGTACTGCCAAAATGGCCACCATGCTCCACCTTTTGTCTATGATTGGTCCCCTTGGAGGATAAGCCACATTCTGAAGTTTCACAGGAGTGTGTAACTGGAACCGCCCTTCCCAAGGTCTCACTGACTTTGCAAATTGTAACTCAATCCACTTTGACTTCCTGAAGTGACAGAGGACAGAGCTCCCCAGAAGGCAGCAAGGGATAGCCAAAGTGGCTTACCCCAGTCCAAGTACATCCTTCCCACAGCCAAAGTGCCTTACCCCAGTCCAAGTACATCCCTTCCCACAACGCAAGTGCATCCTTCTCCGCCTCCCCCACCCACCCTATCATAGATGGGGCAGGCATTGTTAACAGGTTTATTGGATATGAAGTGAATAGTGACAGTATTGAGTGGATATCATCCACTCCAACGATGTCCCGTGTAGGGGGTTCAAAGAACGTGATCCGTCTTTCCCCCACCCATGTCTCTCCCTCCCCTCCTCACCCGTGTCTCTCTCTCCCCGCCCCCCAACCCCAGCCTCGCTCTCGACCCCAGGACCACAACTCTCGGCCCAAAGGGCTGGGGGGGGGGGGAGAAAGAGAGAAGAGTCAGAGCCTCAGGTCCTGCTTCTTGGCACCACATGGATGGAATGATTCGGGCCGGGGGGAATGGAGCTTGACGGGGCGGGGCTTGTCACGTCTGTCAAAAAAAGTGCAACACAAATAGTTACATCAATTACTCCCTCAAAATATCCCTCATTAACCTTCTCATCCCCATTGATTCGTCCTCTCTTAAATCCCTTTTGAACTCACTCTCTCATTTGCCCCTGTGCCCCTTTACAAACTTAACATTGCTCCTACCCATTTTCCTTTTTGTTGACTCCCTAACATCCTCCTCCACTCATTCTATTCCAAACATAACTGCAGAAAGAAGTGCTATACAAAATGGAGGTCATGGTTTGTTCCCAACCTGAAATAAAGCCATCACCACTAGCCCCCAGATTCTGATGGAGGCTATTGAAGGTGGGAGCGAAGAAAGAAAAGAGATGGGAAGTTCATGTGCCGGAAGGGCTGTCTGCTTTGCAACCTATACACAGTGGGTGTGGGGAGGTGAAATGCACCACAAACCGAAGCTGGCACATGGTGCAAGCAGGATATAGGGCTGGAGCAATTAGGGATCAATAAGGCTGAGTGGGATCTGTGGATGGGTACTTTGAAGTTCATGAGCTGAAGTACTGAGAGATTTTGGAAAGGACAGATGTGATTGATGAGCAAAACTTGAGGTGGCAAAGTTCTGGATGGTGAAACTTGAGAGACACAAGGAGGGTATTGGAAAAATCAAACCTGGAAATGGCAAAGGCAGGAATAAGGGTTTGAACAGCAGGAGGGCAAGGTAGATAGGGGATGTTTTAGAAGTAGAAACAGGCGGTCTTAGTGATGGATTGGATGCGGGGCTTAAAGCTCAGCTTATGGTGGACTAGGATTGTGAGGTGTTGTACTGGGAGAGTTGGGATGGTTGTGTGGGAAAACATGAGGAAATGTTGGGGATGAAGACATTGAAAGCAGAAGCAAGAGAACTGTTGAATTAACATGCATATTATCAATGTTAATTATAGCATTATATATTCAGTTGGGTCAGAAATGAAATGATGATTGGAACATTTTGAAAAAGTGGCTGCTGAAGCTATTATGATTAACAATTTTATGTCGTGCTTGGGATGAAGAGAAAACATCTGTTACTTTAAGAATGTTAGTTTCGGTGATTTCCACATAATGAACGTATGGCTAATTGTTCATGAAAAACATTACCTCTTGGATTGAAAAATTATATAAATTACATTACTACATCAAGAACTTGAGGGAAGGGCTTTACAATGATGGAAAATTGCATTAAGCTGCTTTGCAATATCACAAAATCATACGGCTATTAAGAAACTTCATAAGAAAACAATGAAAAAAGCATTGTCAGCTCTCTTGACAAGCCATCTATCATCGATCCTATCTGACCCACTTAATCTCCTGAGGGAAGGTTTGACAAAGGGCTCCCTCTCCTTGATAACTGAGCAACATCCAAGGAAATTTGGTAATTTTACCACCTGACCAGTTGCTCTCCATGCCTCCAGCAGCTCAGGTACCATTGCTTTGATAAGAGTCTTCAATCATCTGTTTCTTACTATTTTACTTGCCATCATTTTGAGTCAAGCCCAAGTCAGCTTTGCTAAAGAGCCTCTCAGTTAAGTGAGTGCTTCCAAAACAATGTTTGTTAAACCAGTGCAAAATATCGAGGAAACTCGATGTTCGCTGAACGTAGCTAGTCCTTGAAATCTTGCAATCTTTTGCGTAGTTTGGTTGATTTCAGGCGAATTACCTAGCGGAAACTCTACCCCTTAGTTTTCAGTAACTTGAGTGCTTTATTCAGCTGAGAGGCCTACAGCATAATTTTCAAGCTTGAAAATAATAATGCAGTGCTAGGCCAAGTGCCTGTGACGAGTAATTTTGCTTCTTTCAGCCTTTTCTTTTTTCTGACCTTGTGCTGAATCACTACACTTTGACACCATATGTTTCTTGTTTTTTTTTTAAATTGCATTTTAATAGATATGGCAGAACAAGTTTGCCTCTATCTACCTCAGTTAAAATACTTAATGAATTGGCTTTCCAGTATCGGAGCTCTAATAAAACACAATCAAGTTAACACATTTAAGGTGCCTTACTTTTTATTTTAGAATTATTAAGATAAGCTAAAGAAGTGTCCCCAAAAGATCAGACTTTAAAATCAATAGAATGCAAAATGATTCAAAAAAGATTAATTGGCATATAAAAGTGAGTGGAAAATCTGCATACTAAATGAGCACTTTGCATCCGTCTTCATGCTTGAAGACGATGCTCAACTGACAGAATTAAATAATGTTAATGTTAAAACAGATGAACATATTGTTTTAAATCGAATTAGGAACCTGAAAATAGATCGGGCAGTTGGTTCAGATCATATCCACCTGAGGGTTCTCAGGAAAATGGGACAGGTGCTGTGTATCATTAATAGCTTGCTGGAGTCAGGGCCTGTCTCTTAGACTGGAAGGAGGCTAATGCAGTTCCAATCTTTAAAAAGGGAGATAAGACGGATCCAGGTTAATATAGGCCCATTAGCATGATTTCAGTAATAGGGAAATACTTGAGGGAATCATTAGGGTGCACTGTATGACTACTTCCTATCAGAAACACTCAATGTGACTTCAGAAAAAGGAAATCTTGTCTTACTAATTTGATAGTTTTTTTTTTGAAGAAGTGATCATGATAGTCAATGAGGGAAATCCAGTAGACATTACATACCTAGACTTTCAAAAAGCTTTTGATAAGGTACCACACAAGAGGCTTCTCTATAAGATGGAAATCTCTATTAGTAGCAATCTACAGCACTATATTGAGTTGTAGATGGATCTAGATCTGTTTCGAGAGCTGTTTGGTCACCAGTTGTGTCCCGCATGGATCGGTGTTAGGGCAGGTGATAATTATTTTGATTAATCATCTGGATGTAGGTGTTGGCGGAATGATCTGCAAGTTTGCAGATGATACTAAGATATGGAGAGAGACTCAGAACTGAAGAGGATGCTCAACAAGCAGATCTAGATGCACTGGAGGTCTGGACCAGTGACTGGAAAATTATGTTTAGCTTGGAAAAGTGTAGTGGTTATGCATGTGGGCAGGACCGATACTGAATATACATCCACCCTAAATAACTAAAACTGATAAAGAAATAGATCTGGCTGTTCTAGTGCACAGATCGAAGGTTCATGACGGCTGATATGAAGCAATAACTAGAGTGAATAGCGTGTCCGGATATATTTCCACTACAAAACAAAGCATACTCTTTTGCCCTTATACAAGACCTTGGTCAGGCCTCAGTTAGAATACGGTGTTCAGTTTTGGTCTCCTCACATGGTGGGTGATAGAGACTTTGGAAAGTGTGCAGAGAAGTGTAGACAGGATTGATTTGATCGAGGTTGATAAATTGATGAAGGGATTGCCTTTATTAGCCAAGGCATAGAATATAAGAGCAGGGAGGTTATGCCTGAACTGTATAAAACACGAGTTAGGCCACAGCTAGAGTACTGCATGCAGTTCTGGTCACTACATTACAGGAAAGATGTGACTGCACTAGAGAGGGTACAGAGGAGATTTATGAGGATGTTGCCTCGACTGGAGAATTTTAGCTATGAGGAAAGATTGGACAGGCTGGGTTTGTTTTCATTGGAACAGAGGAGGCTGAGGGGAGATGTAAAAAATTATTAGGAGCCTAGATAGAGTGGATAGGAAGGACCTATTTCCCTTAGCAGAGGGTTCAACAATCAGGGGGCATAGATTGAAAGTAATTGGTAGAAGATTTAGAGGGGATTTGAGGGGAAATTTCTTTACCCAGAGGGTGGTGGGAGTCTGGAACTTACTGCCTGAAAGGGTGGTAGAGGCAGAAACCCTCACCACATTTTTAAAAAGTACTTGGATGTGTGCTTGAAATGTCGCAACCTATAGAGCTATGGACTAAGAGCTAGAAAGTGGGATTAGGCTGGATAGCTCTTGGTTGGCTGTCGTGGACACGATGGGTTGAAATGGCCTCCTTCCGTGCTGTAAATTTCTATGATTCCATGATTAGATTGTGTTTGTGTAGACAATTTGCTTCAACTGACTGCAAGGATCAGAGGTCACAATTTCAAGTAACGTAAAGGCAGAACGAGGTTAGATGTTAGGTGGTTCTTTCCAGGGAATAGTGGACCTTTGGAACAGGCTGCAGGAACGCTGAATTCTGTCAGTTTCTGGCTGGGACGGAGATCACCTCGTACAAGTGATAGGTACTCAATATTAATCAGAGCCAGTTTGGTCTCTTGGACTAGTTTTGATCACCTAAAGGGGGTCAGAAAGGAATTTTCCGTAATTTGGCCTGGATTTTTACCCAGTTTTTCACCTTTCAGGAAATCACATAATGGGAAGTATGTATTTTGTTTTATTTATTCATTCAGAGATAGGATGTGGGCATTGCTGGTGTAAGGGGGGAAAAGTACACTTGAGTAAGAAGGTTAAAGGGAATTAGGAGATTCTGAGGAATCGGGAGTTCCTCTGTCTGATGATATGGATTGTAATATTGACCGATTATGTAAAACTCACTTATGTATGTAAAGCACGCTTATACACTCGCTTACATTGGGTTAAGAAGAGGGAGGCAGCAATGCCTGATGGTTAATGAACCATCATAAGAAGCCAACACTGCAATGACCCTTTGCACAGACTAATAGAAAACATACACTCAGTACTGAATAACAAGGGCATTGGAGAATCAGCATCCTAGAAAGATAACTTACCCTGGGAAGCAAGTTCAATCAACATGTCTTGAGAAACTGAGGCAAAGTTGAACTCATTCCAGAAGGGTGACACCATGGGAGATGGACAGGTGAGGGAGAACCAGTCAGTCTGAGCAGTAAGCTAATTGGTGGTTTTGTAGGAGGGTCACACACCTTGGAAAATTGAATACCGTATATACTCGCGTATCATGCGACTTTTGAAGACCTAAATTGTAACCTAAATTTGGGGGGTCGCATGATACGCGAGATACAAAATTTGCGGGTGTGAAGTGCTGGCCAAGATTAGGCCGTTAGGCTGTTAAGCAGACCATATCCACGCTGAATCTCGGCAGGTATCTCCTGGGCTGGATTGCAGCCTCTATTGTCACTTGTACTGTATCTTTGCTGTGGTCTAGAGATCGCCACCCACAACTCCCTCTGAAGTTTGCTGCATTATTAGAGGCTCCATCTATCTCAGCCCATGCTTCTTTTACCCGCAAACACAGTAGAGGCTGTGGCTGAACGATGCTAGTCAAGCCAGCTGGAATGATTGCTGTATCGGTGTTCGATTCGCGAACAGCTTTCACAACAGAATCCACTCGATGTTTCATGATTCGGTTGTTAAGGTCTGTATTCGATCGTTGTTATGTGTTAGGGTACTTGTTACGTGTTGGGTACTTGTTAAACTTGTTTGAAAGCCTAGCCTAGTGGCATCTGGTATCTCAAAAAAGTGACTCGCATGATACATGAGATATATGATAAAATCATGTTTTGGGGACGAAAATTTAGGGGTCGCATGATACGTGAGATCGTAGGATACGCGAGTATATACGGTAATTGTAATTGTAAAACCTTTGTTCTGGGAAGCGTTCATTGGAACATTTCCCGAGCATGTTCGAATAATAAAACCAGTGAACCGAGGTTTCATCTGCGTGATGCCGTGGTCGCCATGTCAAAGGGCAGGTGTCGACTCCTTATATCAGGGAGTCCACCTTGAGGAAGAGAAGTCTTCTTTTTATCCCAACACTGGCAAGGCCAGCATTTATTGCCCATCTCGAATTGTCCTCTAGGTGGTGGTGAGCCACCTTTTTGAACCACTGCAGTCCGGGTGGAGAAGGTACTTCCGCAGTGCTGTTAGGTAGTGAGTTCCAGGGTTTTGACCCAGCGATGATGAAGTAACGACGACATATTTCCAAGTCAGGATGGTGTGGCTTGAAGGGGAGCTTAGAGATGGCATTGTTCTCATGCACCTGCTGCCCATGTCCTTCTAGGTGGTAGAGGTTGCAGGTTTGGGAGTTGCTGCAGCCACATTTCACCGGTGGGGGGAGGGAGTGAATGTTGAAACATGGAAACATAGAAAATAGGTGCAGGAGTAGGCCATTCGGCCCTTCGAGCCTGCACCGCCATTCAATAAGATCATGGCTGATCATTCCTTCAGTACCCCTTTCCTGCTTTCTCTTCATACCCCTTGACCATAAGGGCCATATCTAACTCCTTCTTGAATATATCCAATGAACTGGCATCAACAACTCTCTGCGGCAGGGAATTCCACAGGTTAATAACTCTGAGTGAAGAAGTTTCTCCTCATCTCAGTCTTAAATGGCCTACCCCTTGAAGGTGGTGGATAGGGCGCCGATGAAGCAGGTTGCATTATCCTGGATGGTGTTGAGCTTCTTGAATGTTTTTAGTGCTGCACTCATCCAGGCAAGTGGAGAGCATTCCATTACACTCCTGACTTGTGCCTTGTAGGTGGTGGAAAGGCTTTGGAGAGTCAGGAGGTGAGGCAGTCGCTGCAGAATACCCAGCCTCTGACCTGCTCTTGTAGCCACAGTATTTATGTGGCTGGTCCAGTTAAGTTTCTGGTCAATGGTTACCCCCAGGATGTTGATGGTGGGGGATTCAACGATGGTAATATCACTGAATGTCAGGGGAGATGGTCAGACCCCCTCTTGTTGGAGATGGTCATTGCCTGGTACTTGTGTGGTGCGAATTTTACTTGCCACTTATCAGCCCAAGCCTAGATGGTGTCCAGGTCTTGCTACATGTAAGCATGGACTGCTTCATTATCTGACAATTTGAAAATGGGACTGATCACTGCAAGCATCAGCGAACATCCCCACTTCTGACCTTATGATGGATGGAAGGTCATTGATGAAGCAGCTGAAGATGGTTGGGCCTAGGTCACTGCCCCGAGGAACTCCTGCAGCGATGTCCTGGGGCTGAGATGATTGGGCTCCAACAACCACAACCATCTTCCTTTGTGCTCGGTATCACAAGTGCATGGGATAGACTAGATGGACCAGGAATGCCCTATCCAAACCCCTCTGCTTAAAACATACCTGTCTGCCCAAGCTTTTGGTCACAACTCCTAATCGCTCCTGCTTTGGCTCAGTGTCCGTGAAGCTCTTAGGGACATTTTTCCATGCGGACGGCATGTTATTGTTATTTGGTGCAGCAGCAAATAAGGGACAAGTTGCAATTGCAGAGACACAGATTAAATCAAGTGTCATGTTTCTGTAAAATGTGTTAATCAGATCTTATCTCAAGTACAATGAAAACTAATGGTCACAACCGTAGGAAGGATATCAATACATTTGAAAGGATACAGGGATGAGCAATTAATTTTCTGATATCTTAAATCATCTTAAGTTACGAGGAACGGTTAAGGAAATTAGGATCGTTTTCTTAAGAGGAAACTTTGAAGTGATAGAATCAAGTTTAAGACTATAGAAGGAATTTACAAAAGTAATCTTAAAAGTTCCATTTTCATCTTTGCAGAAGATAGTGTCACAGATCAACCGAGAACGGTCACAAACTGGAGGCAGTCCGGCAAGTAGGCTGCAACTAATAGCCATGGAGTGAAGAAGTCTCCCCCCATCCCAGTCCCAAATGGCCCACCCTCCATCCCAAGACCACGTCCCCTGGCTCTCGACTTCCCCAACATCGGGAACACTCCTCCCGTATCCAACCCGTCCAGTCCCGCCAGAATCCCATACATTTCCATGAGATCCCCTCTCATTCTTCTAAACTTCAGTGAATAAAGGCCCAGTCGATCCAGTCGCCCCCCACATGATAGTCCAGCCATCCCTGGAATCAGTCTGGTGAACCTTCGCTGCACTCCCTCAATAGCAAGAACGTCCCTCCCCAGACCAGGAGACCAAAACTGAACACAACATTCCAGGTGAGGCCTCACTAAGGCCCTGTACAACTGCAGTAAGACCTCCCTGCTCCTATACTCAAATCCCCTAGCCACGAAGGCCAACACACCACCCGCCCTCCTAACCGCCCGCACACCCCCAGTGACTGATGATCCCAGGTCTCGCTGCAACGCCCCCCCCCCCCCCCCCCCAATCCGCCGCCACTCATAATATTCTGCCTTCTTGTTTCTGCTCCCAAAGTGGATAACCTCACATTTATCCACACCACACCCGCCATGTACTTGTCCACTCGCCTAACCTGTCCAAGTCACCCCGCAGCATCTCAGCACCCTCCCCACAGCTCGCACAGCCACCCAGCCCAGTCATCAGCAAACTTGGAGATACTACACTCAATTCCATCATCTAAATCATTAATATATATTGTAAAGAGCTGGGGTCCCAGCACCGAGCCCCGCGGCACCCCACCAGTCACCGCCCGGCACTCTGAAAAGGACCCGCTCATCCCGACTCTCCGCCTCCTATCCGCCAACCAGTTCTCCGTCCACATCAGTACATTACCCCCAAAACCATGCGCCTTGATTTTGCACACCAATCTCCTGTGTGGGACCCCGTCAAAAGCCCTCAAAGTCCAAATACACCACAGCCACTGGCCCTCCCCCGTCCACTCCACCAGCCACACCCTCGCAAAATTCCAGAAGATTTGTCAAGCATGATTTCCCTTTCATAAATCCACACTGACCCGGACCGATCCCATCACCGTCCTCCAAATGCGCCACCATTTCATCCTTAATGATTGGTGGGGAAAATGTTGGAATCAGTGATGCCAGACCAACCGGCCTACAATTACCCGTTTCCTCCCTCCCCCCACCCCGAAAAAGAGGCGTCACATGAGCAACCCTCCAGTCCATAGGAACCGATCCTGAGTCGATAGACTGCTGGAAAATTATCACCAATGCATCCACTATTTCTAGGGCCACTTCCTTAAGTACTCTGGGATGTAGACCATCAGGCCCCGGAGATCCACCGGCCCCCAATCCCGTCAACCCCCCCCAACACAATCCCCCGCCCAATAAGGACATCCAAAGAGGAAACCAGGCCTTCCAATTTGACACATGCTAGCTCTGTCCCTGTCGTAACCCAACAAGAAACATCGCGTCAAAAAAAACAGAATTAACTTTGGGGTGGGGGGGGAGAGCCAGGAAGCAGAAGTCTCCAATAGGCATGTGCAGGGGTAGCAGCATCTACTGGAGCAGGAGTGGCGCACAGCGCTAAGGAGGAGGATAGATGGCTTGTTTGTTTGTGGGTTGGCTTCATTTAAAAGTTTGATGCAAAATTTATTAAAGTTTTTAAAGTTAAAAGATAAGTCATGTTAAGCCAAGTAGAACTATGCTACACAAATGTTTAATCAACATATTATGTTGGACTTTTAACCTGACCCCTACACTTATTTTAATGCAGCACTATTAAATATTTTTGGATAATGGAACAGACTCAACATGTCAAATGGCCTCATTCCTTGTAACCTACAAGTTTAAATGATACAGGGGCAGGTACCAGACAATGGTGTTCATGGATTCTGACTTGTTCTAGGTCACTGATACATGCACCATGCATTGCATGTATCAGTGACCCTGAATAAGTCTAGATCCATGAACACCGTAGGCCAGAAAGGGCACATAAACTGCCTATTAGCGTACACCAGCGCCAGAATGTATGGCACCAAACATTCTAGCGCCCCAACATTGAGGAAACTTTTAACTGACCTTCAACGGCAGGAAAAAAAAAGAAAAATCGGTAGGTGCCGATTTTCGTTGACAGGAGTTAAAAATTCAAGTTAGGAGAAGAATTTTCTTATCGAGAGAGTAAAACAGTTGTTGGTAAGTGACTGTCAAGAGCATTTAAGCAGATAATATAAATGGATTCAAACAGGTGGAATTGATCATTAAAATCAGATGAAAGGCGATTTCTCATCTGGCACATGGTGAAGCTGCTTCATTTGTCATCACTGGGAAGTTCCTGTAATCTGCCTAGCTCAACTATTCAACTCCAAATCTAATAAATCATCGAATAAAACTATCCATGAGAAGAAGGGTTGTGTAATGTTCTGCTGGTCTTCCACAATATTACCATTTTTGTGATCCTTACATCGTGGGTGGAAAGGGCATCTGTTCACCTCACCAAAATCAGCTTGAACTGGTTTATGGAGACATAAACCAGTTCAAGCATACGGTCCAGATAACTAGAACGACACTTTTCCTCTGTAAATACTTTTTAATTGCTCGCACCTGTGAAAGTATCACTTTTTCCTCCTGCCAGCCTACTGCACAGTAAAGAACAAATTCTAAAGTGAGATGAGTCATTGGCCTGAAAATCCCGGTCTCCCGGGTTCTTACGGAGTGTGTACGGACCCGGGAATGCATCGCAAAAGCCGGTTTTCAGCGCACAATGCGCATGCGCTGAAAACTGGCTGTTCCAGATCACCACACATCTCGGGAGCGAGGACATTTGCAAGGACATTGTGGTATTTACCCACATCTTGCCCAGCAAATGTCCTGAAAACTCTTGCACCTGATAAAAGCAGGCGCATAGCCTACTTTTACAGGCGTAAGAGTTTTAGAACACACAAACATTGTAAAATAAAATTTTAAAAACACATTTTATTGTTGATCACCCTGTCCACTAAGGTAAGCTTATTTTAAACTATAATTTTAAAAAGTTAAAAAAAAATCAGAATTTTTTTTTTAATAAGACATAAATAACATTAAATTAATGTTAAATATGTAGTGTAATTTTCTTTTTTTTTAGTGTTTTAGGTGTTTGGGGGTTGTTTCTCAAACCATAATAATGGGAACTCCAACTTACGGAGTATCCATTATTGTAAATGAGAAAATATTTTACCTGGATTGGCTGCCCAGAGCCATGTGACTCCAGCTCCAACTTACGTCCGTCCAGACATGCACATCCGACCAGACGTGCAGTGAGTGGAGGCCTCAAGATCAGGATCACTGGTGGGCGCAGCAGGAACAAGTAGGTGTGCATCTTTTTTTTACTTTTTCAGTCGATTGCCTGCGGGAAGCAGCCAACCAGGATTTCTAGGCCAATGAGTCCTTCAGTCAGATTTTTTAATTTGCTTGTGATTCAGTGCATGGATTTCAATGCATTTCACAGTTTCCAAAAGAATCTTCGAGGCTTGCTTCAAAATTAGTTGTTTTAGCATCAGTTGCTCCAAATGAATGGTGCAAGGCTATGTCCAGAATTGGGAAAGTTGCCATGAGCTTTACAAAATTCAGTAATCCACTTACTGAGCCCAACATTGCAGGTACCTTTTCCACAGCTATGGCAGTAAGTTTTAGCAATGGTTGCTTGGCTTTTGAACAACAGATAATCAGAACTTCCAAGATATCCATGTCCTGGGTGCGACTTTTTAGTGATGCGAAACCAGTCGTCCTTCATAGTGCAGTCATCAAGACCGTATGTATAAACACGGCTTGCTCAGGCTTGTCTTCAACAAGACTCATCCAATGATATATCCACAGGGATATGCATATTTAAATCTTACTGCAGTTGTGATTAAATATCACGACTGTGATCAGAGATCTGATCTACCAAATAATTGAATTTGGGTTTGACAGCTGATGGTATCCCATGGCTGGTTAACATACAGTAATATTAACCCATGTTTTCACAAAACCACCCTTGGAGTGAGGCTATTTTATGCAGAAAATATTCCATGTAAATACAGTCCCCACCTTTTATAGTGGGTGTGAAGACAATTTTCCTGCTATGCGCGATGGCCGGTGTAAGCAAATAAAAATGTTTTAAAAGCACGGAGGAAATCTTTGTCCTCCGTCTTTCCACTTTCCGCTCTGTGACGCGATCAGTAACAGTATATCGCAGTACAAGGGAGAGTGCCAATACGCCATGACCAGGAATGCTGATAGGTAACTGCCAACACTGGTTTGATGCATTCATCAGAGGCAGTCCCTTGAAATCAAGGAAGACCTGCTTCCACTCGAAAAGTGAGTTCTTGGGTGATTGAACAGTCCATTACGGGAATTACAGTCTCTGTCATAGGTGAGACAGACAGTTGTTGAAGGAAAGGGTGGGTGGGACTGGTTTGCCGCACGCTCCTTCCGCTGCCTGTGCCTGTTTTCTGCATGCTCCCGGCGACGAGACTTGAGGTGCTTAGCGCCCTCCCGGATGCTCTTCCTCCACTTAGGGCAGCATTACTGGACAGTTGATCATGTGACACTTTCTTACATGGCATTCAATCACGTGACACTGCTCATGTGATGAATCATTTGATTTTGAGACATTTTCCCACTGTTTTCAAATGTTGTAACATTTGCTTTAGCTCAGTGTCTTAGAATTACCAAGCCCCGAAAAAAATATTTGACTTTGTTTCATAGCAAGGTGAACAATAATTTATAAACCAAAAAACACAAAAGAATAGAAAGATTTACGGTAAGTATTGCTTAAATGTTAAGTTCTTGTAATGGTTCTATAGCATCGATCGCAATGAGAAACACCAAGTAAATACCACTGATGCAACAAAAACATCATTGATATAAGTAACTTCTAATTAAAGTTTTTGAATAATTCTATGATCATTTTAGAATATACAGTAATTTATAAAAATAAAACCAAAACCACTTTTGAAAATTAAGCTTCAGAACTTTTTGGAAACGTGCTCATGAGTTGTGCTCAAGTGACGAAGATTTGAACTGGGAGAGACTCCCATACAGTACTACAAAAAAAAATATATAGGCAACTCCTACTCTGGTAAGAATGACTGATGTTCATCATCATACTTTCCTGTTCTACCGTCTTGAGCGAGAGTCTGGTTTGCATTCACAAGAAAGCTAAATCATCAGCTAACACCTTCACCTTCAACCTGTAAGATGAACAGTCCCAAAATGGAAGGATCAGGCAACTTTAAAAAAAAGACTGTGCAAAGAAAAATTCACCTTGAACATTTCTCTCATCTCCAGTCCCTCACGAGCCCAAAATGTCAACAAAATCCCAAGTTAATTGTGTAGCACGCCCGGGGCCTCAGACTCCATAAGGGGGGAAGCTTCAGCTCAGCATGAATATTTTTTTTTATAAAAGTATTTCAGATTATTAAACCAAAAACCCACAATGAAAGCTGCCTCACTTCCTTTGGATAACAATGCAGTCCTCTACCTGATGTAATGGCCATTACAATCCATCATTGGCCACACAGCATGCACATTCTCTTTCCTAAATGTTGCGAGAAAACAGCAGCAGCTGCTTTCAAATCATTCACAGCCCATAAAATGCAGCATTCTACAGTTGACGCTGTCCCACAAGATTATTATTTTCCACAGTGCTGTGTCAGAATTGGTAACAGAATTTCTTTAAAATGACCAGTGTGAACTTTCTAAAATGCCATGTTTCAAATATTCCTGCACCCAACATGGAAAGATAATTTTGATTATACAATTATAATGCATTCACAATATTTTAATGTAAATAATGGTGGTTTTGAGGAGGAAGAGGTTACTTGGATCTTAAGAAAGGAGAGTAAAATGGTAGGTAAACAGTTTTACAAAAATAGGCTTTCCTCAGCATAAACAACTTTGAGTACTAATACTGTGTGCAACATTATTGCTTCACGCCACTTCATGTGATATATTGCTGCTGTAAAATTGGTGCAGTTGTGATGGGTGAATCACTACCATACTTTAGACTGCAGTGGTGCCTGTAAACATCAGAAAAAGCACCAGGTCCCAGACTAGCGATGAAAAATACAGTTGGAGATCGACGAGAATCTGAAAAGAATCATCAATATTACAATACTGCTGCAGGAGATGCCTGAAATGAGACTTATTCTACAGTTTGACAATATGGCAAGGAAAGAAGAAAGACGATCACCTCCCCAAGAGCATAAAAATTTTAATTACAATTAATAAGGATATTTTACCATAAATTACAACATTTTTGCGGCAGGTTAACGTTCGTGCCAGTGCAAGCAACTTTCGCCAAATGAGGAGCGTTAGCGTTAACTCCAGCATTGCACCACACAATTTGAGCGCCGGAGCTGAAAATTCCAGTGTTGGGGGAAAAACAAACAGGCGTTCTGCGCATTCGCAATTTTTTTTTCTTTTTCCCGCGCTTCTGGTCTGGTCTCCAGTCGCAAACGCTAACGCAGGGCGTGGCCGCGCGCACGTGCAGTATACCCGGGGTTGAATCAGCCATTTTACATTTGGATTTTGATGATGGAGGACGACGATTCTAGACAATGTGCCAAAAGAAGTTTAATGATCTGACAAGGGTCGTCAGAGTCCAATTTTAATTCATGCACTCGTTCATTACTTCAATTATAACTCTGACACACTATTTGTTCTCATGCTGTTGGTGTCTCTTAGCACTTTGCGGGTTGCCTCCTAAAATACATGACATATAGGTCGGCTTAGTTTGGCACCGATTTGCCATGAATGATCTTGACACATTAAGATTGCTTTTTGAGATCTCATAAGATGGCTCCCCACTTCAATGTCCTCCTGATGAATCATGTGCAACTTCCAAAGCCATTATACAGAGGACTGTACTACATTCAGACAGTATGGTATAAATGCTTTGGTCGCTATGTGTGCCACAAAAGCAGATGGACCCTTTTGTCACCAGTCCCATTTTCATCTTTGCAGGCCAAGAAGTCTCAATCGCCGCGAGCAGGTGCAGACAGGTGGCGGTCCGCCTCAGACCCTGCCACTCACTGACATCGAGGACAGAGTGGCAGGCATCATCGGCGTCACAGGTCGGGCAGCCGCCACAGAGGGCGCTGACCCCCGTTCGGATACTGAGGGTAAGTCCTGCACACGCCCTGGCATTGGTTGGGGCAATATCCTGCACACTCCCTGGGATAGGTTGGGGCAATGTCCTGCACACTCCTTGGGCTGGGTTGGGGCAATGTCATGCAGTCTCTGTGGACTAGATATAATGGAGTAGCGGTGGTCCTTCAAATAAACCTGTGCTATGCGAGCTGCCTCATGTCACTCTGCCCCCTCCCCTGCTGTTAGCCACTCATCTGTTGCTTTCTACTTCCAGATGACCAGCCACTGGCGAATCATCCCTCAAGGGACACTCCCAGTCAGGCCATCGTCTGGAGGAGGATACCGATGAGCCAACTCCAGCACTGCTTCAATCCAATCCCTGTTCTACCACCGTCACTCAGTTCCTCAGAGGACGACGCGACTTTCTCGGGGGTTCAACGACTCCGCAGCCCCGGAGACTAGTGCAGCAACGCACTGCTGGGGTTGAATCCCACATGCCACCTCTCTGGAGGGGGATTCGGCAAAGTTGGTCTGCTGGCAGACAGGCAGACTTGGAACTGGACATGGTGGGAATGTCTAGGAAGAGCATTCAGCTCCTTGATTTCTTGGGTAGGATTCCCACAAGCATCAACAGTCTGAAAGCGACCATTAAGGAGGTAAGAGTCGCAGATAGTCAATGCGAGCAGTGATACTTGCGAGGACATCAGTGCCCACACGAGGCTGATGGCCTCCAGCAATGACAGTGGAGTCCCGGAGAGTGTGGCACGAACCCTTGCGGAATATGGCGCATCACAGGCACAAGCTTTGCTTCAGCTTGGGCAGTCCATGCCCACTATCATACTCTGTATTCCCCACTGTCCCACCCAAACCCAAACCACCTGTGACTGATGACGCCGATGAAGAGGCTCGCCAGTCAGAAGCCGGGCCTTCCACACCATGAGCTGTTCCAGTGCTTCCCCAGATGGCTTCTCCATTGTCTCTCCCCCCAACACAGCAGCGCTCTGGCAGCCTTGCTGCACGCCATCTTGGTGCCACTTTGGATAGGAGCAGCAGGCAAGGGAGAGTGATAAGGGGAAGGGGGGGCAAAAGCCAGTGGAAAAAAAGTCGGGCAGGATATTATGTTGCTGCATCGTATGTTTAATGTTACAGTATTATGTTATAGATTATGTTAAAAGTATCACACTGGATTATGCTGTTGATAAAGTTGTTGAATGATCACACTGCTGAATGCAGCTAATTATTTTATTTTATTAAAGTTTCACAATGACTGTTACAAAGTTTACAATTTTACAATGTTTAATACATTTTTTTTGTTCACCTTAACCATTCCTGCATAGTGTCTCATTTGCAGAATAAGAGGGGGAAGTGTCAACATGGAGGGATAGAGTGGCCAGGCAACATTCGCTCTTCAAGCAAAGCTTTCAATTATGAACTGCCGACGCAAGACTTTTGCAGTGGCAAAATCTCCATGATGCCTCCCCTGTGATTGTGGTGGAGGTAGCATGGGTTCCTTGCCAGGCTTCTCTTCCTCCTGCCCCCCCTTCTCCTGAGGTGGTCCTGCATTCTCCAGTGGCAACTCCTGTCCCCTCATGATGGCTAAGTTGTGTAGCATGCAGCACATGACAATGAACTCAGAGACCTGCTCAGGGGAGGATTACAGGCAGCCTCCAGGGTAGCCCAGGCATCAGAAGTGTTGCTTGAGCACGCTAATTGTTTGTTTGATGATGCTGCATGTGGCTGCATGGCTCTCATTTTAGCGATGCTTGGCTTCTGTCTGAGGTTTCTGGAGGGGAGGTTATGAGCCAGATGGCAAGGCCGTAGCCTTTGTCCCTCAGCAGCCAGTTCTGGCCTTGTGGTTGACGCTGGAACATGCGAGAGTCACTGCTCCCTGGATATTGAGCATTGACTGCCATGATGCGCTGAGTATGGTCGCAGACGATCTGTACGTTCACGGAGTGAAATCCCTCAGCATTCTGTAAAGGTGCTCGCAGGGCGAAGGGCAACCTGAACCTTGGGGAAGCCAGCAAATCGTCCAAAACCTACAGCTCTCTCATTTTGGGTCTCCCTGGTCACTGGAAAGTTTATGAAGTCCAATCTGCGTGCACACAATGCCTTAGTCACCTGGCAAATGCAGCAATGTGTAGCGTGCTGCGAGATGGAGCATATGTCCCCCGCTGATGCCTGAAAGGAGCCAGAGGCATAAAAGGCAAGTGCCACAGTCACCTTCACCTCGACAGGCAGTGCAGTCCTGTCGGGCTGTAGGTCTGCCTGTATGAGTTAGCATAGCTCTGTGACCACCTCTTTCCGGAAGTGCAGCCTTCTAACGCACTGTGCCTCAGAGAGCTGGAGGTATGAGCGATGTTCCCTGTAAACCCGTGGGGGGGGGTAAGGCTGCTCCCCATACGTCTGTGAACTCTTCGATTACGTTGCAAATGATCAATAAGTCTTCTTCCAGCTTGAAGCAGTATGAATATAGCAGCCAGAATTACTGGCTCCCGACCGAGCATGGCCCCCCCCACCCATCTTTTAAAATGTCCTTAAACATCCTTTATCAGTAGTGGGGAAAATGTTGGAATCAATTATTAAAGATGAAATAGCAGCACATTTGGAAAGCAGTGACGGGATCGGCCCAAGTCAGCATGGATTTATGAAAGGGAAATCCTGCTTGACAAATCTTCTAGAATTTTTTGAGGATGTAACTGGTAGAGTGGACAAGGGAGAACCAGTGGATGTGGTGTATTTGGACTTTCAAAAGGCTTTTGACAAGGTCCCACACAAGAGATTGGTGTTAAAAATTAAAGCACATGGTATTGGGGGTAATGTACTGACGTGGATAGAGATCTGGTTGGCAGACAGGAAGCAGAGAGTCGGGATAAACAGGTCCTTTTCAGAATGGCAGGCAGTGACTAGTGCGGTACCTCAAGTTTCAATGCTGGGACCCCAGCTATTTACAATATACAGTAATGATTTAGACAAAGGAATTGAATGTAATATTTCCAAGTTTGCAGATCACACTAAGCTGGGTGGCGGTGTGAGCTGTGAGGAGAACGCTAAAAGGGTGACTTGGACAGGTTAGGTGAGTGGGCAAATGCATGGCAGATGCAGTATAATGTGGATAAATGTGAGGTTATCCACTTTGGTGGCAAAAACACGAAGGGAGATTATCTGAATGGCGGCAGATTAGGAAAAGGGGAGGTGCATCGAGACCTGGGTGTCATGGTACATCAGTCATTGAAAGTTGGCATGCAGGTACAGCAGGCGGTGAATAAGGCAAATGGCATGTTGGCCTTCATAGCTAAGATCTGAGTATAGGAGCAGGGAGGTCTTACTGCAGTTGTACAGGGCCTTGGTGAGGCCTCACCTGGAATATTGTGTTCAGTTTTGGTCTCCTAATCTGAGGAAGGACGTTCTTGCTATTGAGGGAGTGCAGCGAAGGTTCACCAGACTGATTCCCGGGATGGCAGGACTGACATATGAGGAGAGACTGGATCGACTGGGCCTGTATTCACTGGAGCTTAGAAGGATGAGAGGGGATCTCATAGAAAAGATATAAAATTCTGACGGGACTGGACAGGTTAGATGCAGGAAGAATGTTCCCGATGTTGGAGAATCCAGAACCAGGGGACATAGTCTAAGGATAAGGGGTAAGCCAGTTAGAACTGAGATGAGAGAAACTTCTTCACTCAGAGTTGTTAACCTGTGGAATTCCCTACCGCAGAGTTGTTGAGGCCAGTTCATTGGATATATTGAAGGGCGAGTTAGATATGGTCCTTATGGCTAAAGGGATCAAGAGATATGGAAAGAAAGCAGGAAAGGGGTACTGAGGTGAATGATCAGCCATGATCTTATTGAATGGCGGTGCAGGCTCGAAGGGGCGAATGGCCTACTCCTGCACCTATTTTCGATGTTTATAAAACAAACTAGAAACTCTCAAACTTCACAGTAAAAGTTGCAGCAATGCAGTGTTCTTCTCCCAATCCTTTTAATCACTGACAACTGTGACTTTCGCCTCCATTTTCAACTTGGCGCCATTAGTGCTTGATGCACCCTGGGTCCGCCTGGTTTTTCTGGGTGGGTTCTCCGGTGGACACTAAATCAGGTGAAATGCTCGAAAGTTCTGCCTGGTGCGCTGCACAATGATTGACGGCATGCAAACGGTCAAAACAGCGGTGGGGCGCTAAGTTTTAGTGTCGTCGCAAAACCATTGGTGAAAGTTCCGCCGGCGCAAAATCTTGTGCGCCTCATTTCATGATCAGAAAATAATTTTTGTGCCCCGCTGAGGTGCTAAATGGGGCGCAAATCAGTCAAAAATCCAGCCCAATATCTTTTACTATAAATTACAAAAATGAAAAGTAGCAACTGCTACTTTTTGACTGATTTGTGCCCCATTTAGCACCGCAGCGGGGCGCAAAAATTATTTTCTGGGCGTGTAATGAGGCACACAGATTTCAAAATTATAGAGAGTTTCCGTTGTTATTATTGTGGATATAGGAACCGATAATGGAAAAATACAAGAGAGATATATAACTTTAAAATAGGGACTTAATTATGTCTGTGTGTCCTGGTCCGACTAAGCCCAAACATTCTAATCGCCTTTGAGCTGAAGACTACACCTGGTCCTGACCACACATTTTCTACTGAAGTGTTAGATTAGGAGTCTGGCTTCACTTACTCCTTGCAATGGTGGCACTACACATGGAGTCTTTGTTTTGGAACCAGATTTATCAATTATGCCCAGTGTTAGAAGTCTACTATGGACACTGAATGGTTCAACTGTAAAATCCAGACTCATAATTAACTCCCTTATACTCAGTGGCAATAAACCAGAAGAAGTTTGACTTGTAGCACAAGAATGGTGTAAGGACACTGAAACAAAGGGATTGCCATATGAAGTATTTAAACTGTAAAACTGGCTCATTGGATAAGTGTATTCTCTGCTGTAGAACTGGGACCAACAGATCAACATGGTCTCAGGTTTAACTTTCTGGTCTATCTGAAATTTGCTGATGTAAGCTGGTGAAATTACAGAAGCAGGAGATTCTACAATTGGCCTCATATTCCTTGCCAAGGAAAGGGAAATCAAGGTCCCTTTCATTGGTCACTTTCCATTAATTTATGATGATAAATACAGCTACATAGATGGATGCTGGGTGGGGAGGGGGAGAGAATTGGTTCTAGTGTGGTGCCAGAGCTGAATAGTGTAACATTCTGTCTAAGCTCAAACGTGAAAAATAGGTAATTGGATGCTGTACCAAAGGGTTGCTGATGCCCTTGAACCAAATCCAAGGATTTTGTTTTGTCCACATCTGAATATTTATGCTTTATGGGAATAGATTAATGATTGCTTTATTTAGAAAAGTTTCAGCAAAGTTAATCTACCTTCTATATAGACTTAACTACTCCAGTGTTGCTTTCCTTTGGCTGTTTTCTCTTCTTCACCCACTCTCTCATTTTTCAGATTTTCTTTTTCTTAACCTGGCATCGTTTGATGCCAATTCAAAAAGTCTCTGACATTGCCCAAGTGAGAATAGCGAGTTGCAAGGAATACAATAATAAATGAGAGATATAAATAGCAGCTGTAAAGGCAGGGGGTGCTGAGGGATGCAATAATTTGAAAATGCAGTGTTGCAGAGCATCATCGTTTCAACTGTTGTACATCTCGAGTCAAAACTTGCCTTGCAGATTTTTGGGAGCACCAGAGTTTACAGCTTATGGTATCTGTTTCAGCCGATGATACGGTTGTTGGGTGACCCACAAAGAATGGTAACTCAGCCCAGCTTAAACTTACCCTGGCACTATTAATGATTGAACAAAGGCCTACTCCACAGGAGCACTGGGATCTCAGCTCCTACATCGGGGAATTGGACTGCCTTAGCAGCAGAAGCAATAACTCATAACTGTATGTTACTGCAATCACAGGGGATGCATAGGCAACTTGAGAAGGTCTGAAAACTTTACTTGAAAAAAAATGAGCAAACATACTTCACAGTTCCAACATTCTCTTCAGCATTTAATAAAATTTCATAAGGGAACATTTATAATTAGTCCCTACGAAAAAAAATATGGCATTTGAAAGCATCCCCATTGAATATTATCAGAAGACTGATGTTACTTTTACTCGGATGAAAATATAAAGCTTCAGTGATGTTTCCAGGTATATGTACAGTACATATTCATGGTTGCAAACAGATTTTCTGCATTTGCTCGGATATGTAAAGAGTGTATTTTTCATTTATATGTTGGACAGAGTACCATGTTCAAACATTAGGCAACATTAATTAAAGATTAAGTTTAAGGTGCAACTTCCAACACAAAGGAAAATAGAAAGAACTTTCATTTATACTGCGGATGCTGGAAGCTGGAATAAAAACAGAAAATGCTGGAAATCTCAGGTGGTCAGGCAGCACCTGTGGAGAGGAAGCAGAGTTAATGTTTCAGGTCGATGACTCTGTCAGAACTGGAGAGTGTTCGGAAAGAACAGATTCTTAACCAGCACTGAAAGAAAGAACAACAGGGAAGGTCTGCAACTGCTCCCTCCGCAACACCCTGGTCCATTCCGCAGTCACCCCAGCATCCCCTCCCCCTCCCCCAGCACCTTTCCGTGCATGCGCAGTACACCCAGGGCTGAAGCAGCCATTTTTCGATTGCAGTCACGATGGAAGAAGGTGGAAGCAGGCAGAGATCGAGGAAGTTTAGTAATGAAGCCAACGAGGCCCTTATCACTGCTGTGGAGAGGAGATGGGGGCGGGGTGTAGGGGATTTAAATAGGAGGGGTGCAAGTAAACCTCGCCCAGCGGTTTTTCGGCGCATTTGGACCAGCATCGCTGAGGTGGTGTCTTTTGTTGATGACATCAGAAGGACCCACACCCAGAGGTTCAGTGACCATTGCAGGGAAGTCAAAGTAAGTAATATTTTTATTGATGCACTCCTTCATTACTTAAATTATAAATCTGACATGTTGATATAGGTAGGTTTAGTGTTGCACCTTATTTGCCATGAATGATTATTACACATTATTAAGACTGCTTTCTGAGATCGTAAAAGATGTTTCTGCACTTCGATATCTTCCTCATAAACCATGTGCAACTTCCAGGGCCGGTAAACGGAGGACTGTATTAAATGCACACAGTATGGTATAAGTGCTTTGATGGCTGTGTGTGCCACAAGAGTAGATGGGCCCTCTGGTAACCATTCCCATCAGCATATTTGCAAGGAAAGATGTTCCACAACCGCTCAGAGTGGCGACGGACAGGTGGCGGTCCACCGAGAACCATGCCTCTGACAGACCGAGAGGAGTGAGTGGCCAGTCTGATCGGTGCCTCAGGGAGGGCAACTGCCCTTGGGGGTGCTGAGCCTCTGTTTGAAAGTGAGGGTAAGCCCTGCAAAATCCCCAGGCTGGGTTGGGACACAGTGATGTACTGCCTGAGGACTAGGGTTGGGGCAATGTGATGTAGTGTCTCGGGATTACATATATAATGGAGCAGCGGCAGTCCTTCAAATGAGCCTGTGCTATGTGACCTTACTCATGTCACCCTGCCTCCTTCCCTGCTGCTAACCACTCGTCTGTGGTTTTCTATTTCCAGATGAGTTGCCGCACGTGCCACATCCTCCAATGGAAGCCCCCACCTCAGACCGCCATGTGAAGGTGGAGGAGGGCAATGAGGACGAGGCCGAGGAATTTCCATGAGAGAAACATACCGATCAACCTATTCCAGGGGCGGTGGGAGTGAGGCACTCGACGCCTCTTTTTGGTTTGGCCAGCACCTCGTCCGAAGAATAAACATTCTCGTGCTTTGAGCCATCCGAGGCCCCGAATACAAGTGGCGTGCAGCATCACACGACTGGGGTTGAATCCCATATGCCGTCTCTCCGGAGGGTGAGTCGGCAAAGTCGGTCTGCTGACAGACAGGCGGACGCACATCTGGACATGGTGGTACTGTCCAGGGAGAGCATCCAGCTCACCCGACAGCTCCGAGGTCTTGGGTAGGATTCCCGCAAGCATTGCGGCACTATCCGCGACCATCATAGAGGTCAGGTTGCAGATTGTCCGTGCGAGCAGTGAAACCTGGGAGACTGTCAATGCCCATGCGCAATTGATGGCCTCCATCTTTGACACTGCAGTCCCCAGTGTCACACCAAGACCCACATTACCTGCGAGTGGTGAGGCCGAGCAAGAGGCTCACCACTCAGAAGCCGGGCCTTCCATACCCCAAGCTTCTCCAGGGGATCCACACATGGCATCTCTCCCCTTAATACAGCAGGACTCTGGCCACCTTGCTGCTCAACGTCTTGGTGCCACCTTGAGTAGGGTCATGATGCGAGGGAGGGGGGGTTGGAGGCAAAAGATGTTCAGTGCAGGGGTTGTTGCTACTTTATAAAAAAATTTTAAGTTTCCCAATTCACAATAATGTTAAATACATTTTATTCCAGTTTTGAAATGTTTAATAAATGTTATTCAAGTTACCATGTTTAATAAATGTTATTCAAGTTACTGTATGTTTATTAAATTCTTTTGTTAACCATTCCTGTCTCATTTTCAGAATAAAAGGGGGAATAGTCAACATGATGGGAGAGAGTGGCCAGGCAATGGTCAAACTTGCCGTTCAATCTTCAAGCAAAGCGTTCAATTATGAGCTGCCGACACAAGGCTTTTGCAGTGGCAAAAGCTCCAGGAGGCCTCCACTTTGGTGGTGGTGATGGTGATGGTGGCATGGGTTCCTCGCCAGGCTTCCCCCTCTCTCTCCTGAGGTGGTCCTGCAATCCCCAATGGCAAATCCTGTTCCCTCATGATGACTAAGTTGCGTAGCAGCACACCATAATGAATTCAGAGACCTGCTGAGGGGAGTATTGCAGGCAGCCTCCAGAGTGGTCCAGGCATCAGAAGTGCTGCTTGAGCACTCCAATTGTCTTTTCGACAATGTTGCGTGTGTCTATATGGCTGTCATTATGGCGATGCTTGGCTTCTGTCTGAGAGTTCCAGAGGTGGGGTCATGAGCCAGGTGGCGAGGCCATAACCTTTGTCTGTGAGCATCCAGCTCTGGCCTCGTAGCTGATGCTCGAACAGATATGAGCCATTGCTCTCACGCAAGATGAAAGCATCATGGATGCTCCCTGGATATTGGGCATTTATTGCCATGATGCGCTGAGTATGGTCGCAGACTATCTGTACATTCAAGGAGTGGAATCCCTTTTGGTTTCGGAAAACCTCTGGATCAAGTAAAGGTGCTTGTACGGTCAAGGGCATCCTGAACCTTGGGGAAGCCAGCAAATTGTCCAAAACTTATAGCCCTCTCATTTTGGGTCTCCCTGGTCTTTGGGAAGTTTCTGAAGTCCATCCTGCTTGCGTACAGTGCAGTCATCACCTGGCGAATGAAGCAATGTGTAGCGTGCTGTGAGGAGGAGCATATGTCCCCTGCTGATGCATGAAAGGAGCCGGAAGCATAGAAGGCAAGTGCTGCAGTCACCTTCATCTCGACGGATAGTGCAGTCCTGTTGCTGCTGGTAGGCTGTAGGTCTGCCTGTAAGAGCTGGCATATCTTTGTGACCACCTCTTTTCGGAAGCGCAGCCTTCTAATGCATTGTGCCTCAAAGAGCTGCAGATATGAGGGCTGTTCCCTGTAAATTCAAGGGGGGGGGTAAGGCTTCCTCCTCATACATCTGTGACCTCTTCAATTACACTCAAAATGCTCATCAATAAAAGCCTCCTTCCAGCTCAACGCTGCATCGAAAAAGCAGCCAGGAATAATGGCTGACACAGTATAGCCCCCCTTTTTAAAAAAATGTCCTTAAATATCCTTCCAAATGAATAAACTCACATAAAACTTCACTGTAAAATGCAGCTAAATCCTTTAATGCACTGAACTTCTGCTCCGTTTTCAAGATGGCGCCATTAGCACCGGGTGTGCCCTGGGTCCGCCTGTTTTTTCCGGGCGGATGATAAAACGAGCGATAGTGCCGAATTTACCACCCAGGTTGATAATGCAGCGTTGCATTAATGTCAGCCGGTTAATGTCATCAAACCGTTTTTTTTTTTAAATCGGGCAGGCGATAAGTTTTATCGCCGGCACAAAACCACTGCTGAAATTCCTGCCCAGGCACAAGCTGTTGTGTGATTTGTTTAGCAGCAAAAAAAATAAAATTACGCTTCATCCAGGCGGAAAAACCTGTCGAAATTCTAGTCCTTGATCTTCTGGTTCAGAGGCAAGATTGCTACCTTTGAGCCATGACACAAGGACTTGAGGAATAAGTTGCCAGCAGTGGCCATTTAAGCAGACAGTATACATGGAGTCAAGAAGCAACTGGATGCATGTACGGTAGAACTGAGATCTATCAGAAATAGACAGATTTATTGTAGAAAATGCTTTGCTCTTGTAATATTCTTACTTTGAAAACCTTAGACAAGGCTCCCCTCACAGCTTTCGGTCAGCTGCGTGTATAGATACTTGTATATGTATGAACCGATCTTGAAGACAGTTCCTTCCTGATCTATTTCCATCCTTGTTTGCTTCTTCAAGCACATCCATCTATATATTTCTTTCATTTTCCCATTTTCTGGGGCAATTTAATACATCCTCCTGCCCAACAAGTAGGGAAACTCATTATGTGCAGCAAATGGTTTTGATTGCCAAGGCAGGCTGGAACCTATAGCTGCATCCACAGTGATGTCAATTAACGGTCTTGTCTCCTAGGTTACTGGCTGAAGGAGGCAGTTTTTGACAGGTTACTGATTGATTCAGACCCATTTGTTCTCCAATGCCAATGCTGATGGGCTGCTGCATATTACGAATTATATATCAAGGGGCATATTGTAATTAAACTGAGCTACATAATCACTTCAAAAAGAACACAGTTGACGGTTACTAAAGCAATCAAATTCCCAAAAAGCTGAACAATGTTACAAAAATAGGACTAAACCAACTGTCGCTGCTGTTCAATGCTTTGTAAATGCTACAAATTACTAAGTGCAGTGTATAGGCAGAACAACTTGCATTTTTCCAGGTTGTGATTTGAGCCTTAAAAAGGTTTTATAATCAGTATCGCCAGCTCCTGTAGATAGGAATGGAGATGAGTCAATGGATTCAGAGTGCTTGCCCAAAAGTTCAAAAAAAAAGGAGAGCTAGTACCGTTGTTATTAAAAATTGCTTCAAAGTTTCACACAGACTTAAAATTGTTCCAGTGCTTCAATCCCCACAAGGGGGTCAAGTTTTGGCCCTGAGTTGCTCCTATTTTTTTGGAGCAACTAGTTTAGAATGGAGTATCTTAGAGAAATTGCAATTCTTGGCCTTTAGTTTGCTCCAGTTCCAGTGAGTTAGAACAGTTTCATTTTAGAACAGATTATGATTGGTGGTCCAGGCTCACGTGATCCCAGGCTGTGCATACGATCCTGGAATACGTGGGCCTCTGTGCTGGGCTGCGCATCTAAGCCTTGGACCGGAAGTGTTCATTCCTCCGGGACCACCAGGTACTTTCATTAAAAAAAATCCGCACCGTAGGAGAATTCCAAAGCTGTACATTTCAGAAAGTCGGGGTCTCCACAGAGCAGCCACCTCAGTTACCGTGACCGATCTGCCAAGGACATTCAGGTCCCAATTGCGAACTAACTGGACGCAATCGGCAAATAGAATGAATAAAAAGCACATCAATAGATGTCCCCACTAAGGACCCAAATACAGTTGCAGAGGTAGAACTACTTAAAACTGACTATGAAGCCCAGCTCCTGAATAGTATTCAATTTTTTATTTATTCATTCACGGGATGTTGGCGCCGCTGGCAAGGCCGACATTTATTGCCCATCCCTAACTGCCCTCGAGAAGGTGGTGGTGAGCCGCCTTCTTGAACCGCTACAGTCCGTGTGGTTAAGGTACTCCCAACAGTTCGGATTTTGTCATAGCGGTTTGGTACAATTGAGTGGCTTGCTAGGCCATTTCAGATGGCAGTTAAGAGTCAACCACATCGCTGTGGGTCTGGAATCACATATAGGCCAGACCGGGTAAGGCAGAGATTTCCATTCCTAAAAGGACATGATTGAACCAGTTGGGTTTTTCCAACACTCCGGTAGTTTCATGGTCACCATTACTGATACTAGCTCTTTAATTCCAAATGTATTTAATTAACTGAATTTAAATTGCCCCAGCTGCTGTGGTGGGATTTGAATGCTCATTTCTGGATTACTAGTCCAGTAACAAAACCACTATGTTGTACAGTTATACACACAGATGACAGGTGAGGGGTTCTGATGAGTAAATTATGCAGATACGGGTACAAAGGAATGCTGTATCCTAAGTTGTACTGTTATCACCAACAAGCATTTAAAAAAAACCGTTGGCTCCGAGGAAAAGCCAACAGGTTGTACGGATAGCTTTGCCCCTGGAATCTGAATCTGAGAAACATTCAATGACATTCTTGTATGGCAATATGGAAGTAGGCACCTTTTAAATGGCTAAACTAGCAACCAAGCAACTTCATTTCCTGGCCCCAGGCAAGATCAAATTGTAAACAGTTCTCTCCCCTCAGGTACTGTCCCTCTCCCTTTCAAATCTGCCATCAACCCTCTTCTCCAAGAGCCCACCACTGACCACAGTGTCGGAGCAAACGACCACCTGATCACTAACCTCGCTTTCCTCTCCAAATGCCTTGAACATGTTGCTGCCTCTTAAATCCACAGACATCTTTCACGCAATCACACATCTTGTTCACACCATCCTCCTCCAACTCCTCTCTTCTGTTGTCCAGTTGGGTGGAACTGCCCTCACCTGGTTCCAATCATGCCTATCCAGTCGTAGCCAGATAATATGCTAGGATAACCTCTTTTCCCACAGCTCCCGCCCTATTACTTCTGGAGTCTCCCAAGGATCTATCCTTGACCCCCTCATCCGAAAAAACATCAGATGTTACGTAACGGACGGTCTGCACCTGGGCAGGACCGGAACCGATGTCCTTGGGGAAGTGGTTGTTAGTGCTGTTGGGGAGGGGTTAAACTAATATGGCAGGGGGGTGGGAATCTATGCAGGGAGACAGAGGGAAGTAAAATGGGGACAGAAGCAAAAGATAGAAAGGAGAAAAGTAAATTGGAGGGCAGAGAAATCAAAGGCAAAAATCAAAAAGGGCCACATTACAGCATAATTCTAAAAGGGACAGTGTGTTAAAAAGAGTGTTAAAAAGACAAGCCTGAAGGCTCTGTGTCTCAATGCAAGAAGTATTTTAACAAGGTGGACGAATTAACTGCGCAGGCAACTATTAACGAATATGATATAACTGGGAGTACGGAGTCATGGCTCCAGAGTGACCAAGGCTGGGAACTCAACATCCAGGGGTATTCAACATTCAGGAAGGATAGACAGAAAGGAAAAGGAGGTGGGGTTGCGTTGCTGGTTAGAGAGGAAATTAATGCAATAGTAAGGAAGGACATTAGCTTGGATGATGTGGAATCTGTACGGGTAGAGCTGCAGAATACAAAAGGACAGAAAATGCTAGTGGAAGTTGTGTACAGACCACCAAACAGTAGTGTAGTGAGGTTGGGGACAGCATCAAACAAGAAATTAGGGATGCGTGCAATAAAGCTATAGCAGTTATCATGGGCGACTTTAATCTACATATAGATTGGGCTAACCAAACTGGTAACAATACGGTGGAAGAGGATTTCCTGGAGTGTATCAGGGATGGTTTTCTTGATCAATATGTCGAGGAACTAGAGAGCTGGCCATCCTAGACTGGGTGTTGTGTAATGAGAGAGAGGACTAATTAACAATCTTGTTGTGCGAGGCCCCTTGGGGGAAGAGTGACCATAATATGGTAGAATTCTTTATTAAGATGGAGAGTGACACAGTTAATTCAGAGACTAGGCCCCTGAACTTAAGGAAAGGTAACTTCGATGGTCTGAGACAAAAATTGGCTTGGATAGACTGGCAAATGATACTTAAAGGGTTGACTGTGGATAGGCAATGGCAGACATTTATAGATCACATGGATGAACTTCAACAATTGTACATCCCTGTCTGGAGTAAAAATAAAACGGGGAAAGTGGCTCAACCGTGGCTAATTAGTCCTCTCTCTCATTACACAACACCCAGTCTAGGATGACCAGCTCTCTAGTTGGTTCCTCGACATATTGATCAAGAAAAACAACCCTATTACACTCCAGGAAATCTTCCTCCACCGTATTGTTACCAGTTTGGTTAGCCCATGATAACTGCTGTACCTTTATTGCACGCATCCCTAATTTCTTGTTAAATCCAAGGAAGAGGCATATAAATCGGCCAGAAAAAGCAACAAACCTGAGGATTGGGAGAAATTTAGAATTCAGCAGAGCAGGACAAAGGATTTAATTAAGAGGGGGAAAACAGAGTATGAGAGGAAGCTTGCAGGGAACATAAAAACTGACTGCAAAAGCTTCGATAGATATGTGAAGAGAAAAAAGTTAGTGAAGACAAACGTAGGTCCCTTGCAGTCAGAATCAGGTGAATTTGTAATGGGAACAAAGAAATGGCAGACCACTTACTTTCACCTCCGTAATATCATCCCTTTCAACCCTTGCCTCAGCACATCGATTGCTGAAATCCTCATTCATGATTTTGTTACCTCTATACTTGACTATTCCAATGCTCTCCTGGCCAGCCTGCATCTTTCCCCCTCTATGGACTTGAGCTTAAACCCTAGTTCTCCTCCAAGTCAAACATAATCTGACCCAGACATATATCGCCATTCCTCCATCATTGCTGGGTCAAAATCCATTAAATGCCTACCTAACGGCACTGTGGGAGTACCTTCACCACACGGACTGTAGAGGCTCAGCACCACCTTCTCAAGGGCAATTAGGAATGGGCAATAAATGCTGGCCTTGCCAGCGACGCCCAGATTCCGCAAATGACAAAATAGAAATAAAGCAGGTAGGCACGACCAGATGCTTCCGAATGCACAGGGAAGATAAAACTAGTTTTTGGCCTCTGCTGGTTGAGAGTAGCAGTGGAGATGGCCTGGGACTAGAATGTATCTCTTGGCAGCATGATCTGGGAGAATAGAAAAAGTCACCGCTCAAATAATAAAAGTGGAAAATAAAAATTCAAATGCCCTTGCACCAGAGTTTCTAACTGTACTAGACATCTTCAGGAGTGAAAGCTGAACTGTTACTTATGCAGTCTTCCCACTTCAACCCATCGTAAATCAACTGCTAGGACTTCACAGAAAAAGATCCCACCACACACACTATACTGAAACAAACTGCCATAAAATTGCAGTGCCTCAAGTACTATGGCTGATCAAAATCCAAAATGCTACAAAATTATGCAGCATAAATAGCAGTCAGCAAAACTCTGAAGCTGTCACTTGTAAACTGAAGTGAATTAAAACAACCTCTGGTAATGAAACAGATGTAGTGGGAGACCTGTAAACTTGCTCCCTCTTTCTCCCCTCCCCCCGCCCCCCCCCAAAAAAATTGGGGAAACATGGTAAATAGACCACAATATAATGTTCTAAAGCTTACCTGATGTAACTGTGTGTCTGATGTTGGAAGAGGATTGGAAACCATGGGGCCAAAAATATCAAGGTCATCATTCAAGGTTGTACTTGAAGTAGCGTTGCCATTAGCAATAGGAGCTTCAATAGGAGTATCTTGATGGGGAAAAAAGAAACCGTGTAAATTCACCAATGCACAACAGAGAACAAGCTTTGCAGGCTGCTGACAACATCTGTTGGAATATAAATAGGAGGATGCACGTTTTATCCCAAACAACAGGTTGTGCCAAACAATATTTAAGAACACAAGAAATAGGAGCAGGAGTAGGCCATTTGGCCCCTCGAGCCTGCTCCGCCATTCAATAAGATCATGGCCGATCTGATCATGGACTCAGCTCCACTTCCCTGCCCACTGCCCATAACCCTTCACTCCCTTATCGTTCAAAAATCTGTCTCTCTCTGCCTTATACATATTCAATGACCCAGCCTCCACAGCTCTCTGGGGCAGAGAATTCCACAGATTTACGAGCCTCAGAAGAAATTCCTCCTCATCTCAGTTCTAAATGGGCGGCCCCTTATGCTTAAACTATGCCCCCTAGTTCTAGATTCCCCCACGAATGCATTTACTTTGTCGAGCCCACTCAGTATCTTGTATGTTTCAATAAGATCACCTCTCATTCTTCTCAACTCCAACCTGCTCAACCTTTCTTCATAAGTCAACCCCTTCATCTCCGGAATTAAACCTAGTGAACCTTCTCTGAACTGCCTCCAATGCAAGTATATCCTTCCTTAAATAAGGAGACCAAAACTGTATGCAGTACTCCAGGTGTGGTCTCACCAATACCCTGTACAGTTGTAGCAGGACTTCCCTGCTTTTATACTCTATCCCCCTTGCAATAAAGGCCAACATTGCATTTGCCTTCCTGATTTGCCTTCTATAGGGATCATGGGGTATGGAGAGAAAGCAGAAAAAGGGTACTAAGGTGAATGATGAGCCATGATCTTAGTGAATGGTGGTGCAGGCTCGAAGGACTAAATGGCCTACTCCTACACCTATTTTCTATGTTTCTATGATTACTTGCTGTACTTGCATACTAACTTTTTGTGTTTCATGCACAAGGACCCCCAGGTCCCTCTGTACAGCAGTATTTTGTAATCGCTCTCCATTTAAATAATAATTTGCTTTTTTATTTTTCCTGCCAAAGTGGATAACCTTACACTTACCCACATTATACTCCATCTGCCAAATGTTTGCCTGTCTATATCCCTTTGCAGATTCTTCATGTCCTCCTCACAATTTGCTTTCCCACCCATCTTTGTACCGTCAGCAAACTTGGCTACATTACACTCGGTCTCTTCATCCAAGTCATTAATTAATATTGATTGCAAATAGTTGAGGCCCCAGCACCGATCCCTGCAGCACCCCTCTAGTTACCGTTTCCCATTTATCCCGACTCTGTTTTCTGTTAGTTCGCCAATCCTCTATCCATGCTAATATATTATCCCCAACCCTGTGAGCTCTTATCTTGTGCAGTAACCTTTTATGTGGCACCTTATCAAATGCCTTCTGGAAATCCAAATACATCACATCCACCCTGCTCGTTACATCCTCAGAACTCCAGCAAATTTGTCAAACATGATTTCCCCTTCATAAATCCATGCTGATTCTGCTTGACTGTATTATGCTTTTCCAAATGTCCTGCTACTGCTTCCTTAATAATGGATTCCAGCATTTTCCCCAACGACAGATGTTACAGTCTAACTGGTCTATAGTTTCCTGCTTTCTGTCTGCCTCCTTTTTTAAATGGGGGCATTACCTTTGCAGTTTTCCAATCCACTGGGATCTCTCCAGAATCCCAGGAATTTTGTTAGATTGCAACCAATGCATCCACCATCTCTGCAGCCACTTCTTTTAAGACCCGAGAATGCAAGCCATCAGGTCCAGGGGACTTGGCCACCTTTCGTCCTATTATTTTACCAAATACTTTTTTTTTTTGTGATGATTGTTTTAAGTTTGCCCCTCAATTTATCTATTATTGGGATGTTTTTAGTGTCATCGACCATGAAGACAGATACAAAATATTTGTTCAAAGTCTCTGCCATTTCCCTGTTCCCCATTAATTCCCCAGTCTCATTCTCCAAGGCACCAATGTTTACTTTAGTTAATCTTTTCCTTTTTAGATATCTCTAGAAGCTTACTATCTGTTTTTATATTTCTTGATAGTTTACTCTCACTCAATCCATCTTCTCGTTTATTAATTTTTTCGTCATCCGTAGCTGGTTTTTAAAATTTAAAAATTTAAGTCAAATAAAAATATGATCAAGTTTCAATTAATGTTTCAAAATAAGATTTCACCAATACATATGTAAGTTTGCCCTTGAAAGTTACTCCTTACCCCCAATAGTTTAGTAACAGTCTACTGAACTATCATAATTTCTCGTCAGTAGCCCGATTACAAAGATTGGATCGATAGTGGAGCAGCTCGGTGTAACGCAACCAGCTAATGGGACCCGAGGTCCTGTATGTTTCTGTTGATCACAACTGATCAGAGCATTTGCTGGCAATTGATAATAGTGAAATCCCACAAATGTTTCTTTGAGTAACTATATGTGTGACACACTTTTTAGGCTTCACTTTAAGTGAAAGTGAATATCAGCCCTCCAAGGATGCATAACAGAAGCCATTACTTTGGCAGAGAGCGCATTTAACAGCCAGGCTTCCCATGAAGAAACACCAACAGTGCTTAAGCAATAATGACATTATAAATATCTTTAATGTCTGTGAATGTCAAGGAAAACTTTAAAGCTTCCAAAAAAAACAAATCAGGAAAAGTAAACTGACGTAATACGACTCATTATTGAAAAGATTAAAGTATCTGTAACCAACAGTGCAAAACCCATAACACCGTTCTTAAATATCACTGCTGTCGTGATGCAAGATTTGGATTACAATCTACAATTTCTTACGAGACAAGTCAACCAATTCTTGAATTTGCATGATTTTCAGATATAGGTCTACTGGTGAAAAGATTAAAACTAGAACTTCTCATCAAAAAAATACAGGAGACATTCAACAAAAAATACAGGAGAGAATTCTTTCAAGGCTTAAACTGAATCTCAAGGTGTATAAATCCTGAAATTAGATTACGGGTTTGTTCCCTGCTAACCATTATAAAAACAAACCTAAGAACGAGGATGAAGAAAATTCTAAGTCAAAAGGAAAGTGCATATGATACAGAATATTTTAGATTTAGTGACAAAAAACTGATTTAAAGTATACTTATTTATAGTTTTTAAATATTTCTACTAGATACCAATTCCTAATTGGGAAGGAAGGAGAATAGAAGCGGAATAATACTGATGTGTCCCTGTGGGAAAGGACCAATGGATAGAACTGGACAATATTCTATACAATTACCCCTTAACACAACACCTTCAGGTGATGTCACTTAAAAGATCCAGGTGCCGATTTTGATTTCTCGACTGAATTTTTGTTTTGGAGGGAATGGGGCAAGAGGGAGACCAAAATCAAAGTGAAGGATTTAGATCTCCGTTCGAATCTTTAAGCAGGCCGGGAAATAGGTGCCCAGGAGGGAGTCTCAATGATGTATTTAAATTGGGGTTGTATGACACACATAGTACCTGGATACAATTTTGAAGCACAAATAGAATCGTAGAAATTTATGGCACAGAAGGCCATTCAGCCCATCTTGTCTGCACCAGTCGAAAAAAAAACTAGACAGCATAATCACACTTTCTAGCTCTTGGTCCATAGCCTTGCAGTTTACGGTACTTCAAGGTCATAGCCAAGTACTTTATAAATGTGGTGAGGGTTTCTACCTGTACTACCCTTTCAGGTAGTGAGTTCCAGTCCCCCACCACCTGGGTGAAAAAAGTTCTCAATTCCCCTCTAATCCTTCTACCAATCACTTTAAATCTATGTCCCCTGGTTATTGACCTCTCAGCAAAAGGAAATTTGGTGGTTCCTATCCATTCAATTGAGGTGTATAACTTTATGAGGGGCCTCGATAAAGTCTCCCCTCAGCCTCCTCTGTTCCAAAGAAAACAACCCCAGTCTATCCAATCTTTCTTCAAAGCTAAAATTCTCCAGTCCAGGCAAGATCCTCTTAAATCTCCTCTGTATCCTCTCTAGTGCAATCACATCATTCCTGTACTGTGGTGACCAGAACTACACGCAGTACTCCATCTGTGGCGTAACCAGTGTTTTATACAGTTCAAGCATAACCTCCCTGCTCCTATATTCTATACTCTATAGAAACATAGAAAATAGGTGCAGGAGTAGGCCATTCGGCCCGTCGAGCCTGCACCACCATTCAATAAGATCATAGCTGATCATTCACCTCAGTACCCCTTTTCCTGCTTTCTCTCCATACCCCTCGATCCCTTTAGCCACAAGGGCCATATCTAACTCCCTCTTGAATATATCTAATGAACTGGCATCTACAACTCCCTTCGGTAGGGAATTCCACAGGTTAACAACTCTGAGTGAAGAAGTTTCTCCTCATCTCAGTCCTAAATGGCTTACCCCTTATCCTTCAACTATGTCCACTGGTTCTGGACTTCCCCAACATCGGGAACATTCTTCCTGCATCTAACCTGTCCAGCCCCGTCAGAATTTTATATGTTGCTATGAGATCACCTCTCATCCTTCTAAACTGCAGTGAATACAGGCCCAGTCGATCCAGTCTCTCCTCATGTGTCAGTCCTGCAATCCCGGGAATCAGTCTGGTGAACCTTCGCTGCACTCCCTCAATAGCAAGAACGTCCTTCCTCAGATTAGGAGACCAAAACTGAACACAATATTCCAGGTGAGGCCTCACTAAGGCCCTGTACAACTACAGTAAGACCTCCCTGTTCCTATACTCAAATCCCCAAGCTATGAAGGGCAACATACCACTTTTGCCTTCACCACCACCTGCTGAACCTGCATGCCAACTTTCAATGACACACAGGTCTCGCTGCACCTCCCCTTTTCCTAATCTGCCGTCATTCAGATAATATTCTGCCTTCGTGTTTTTGCCACCAAAGTGGATAACCTCACATTTATCCACATTATACTGCATCTGCCACGCGTTTGCCCACTCACCTAACCTGTCCACGTCACCCTGCAGCCTTTTAGCTTCCTCCTCACAGCTCACACTGCCACCCAGCTTAATGTCATCTGCAAACTTGGAGATATTATACTCAATTCCCTCATCCAAATCATTAATGTATATTGTAAATAGCTGGGGTCCCAGCACTGAGCCCTGCGGTACCCCACTAGCCACTGCCTGCCATTCTGAAAAGGACCCGTTTATCCCGACTCTCTGCTTCCTGTCTGCCAACCAGTTCTCTATCCACATCAGTACATTATCCCCAATACCATGTGCTTTAATTTTGCACACCGATCTCTTGTGTGGGACCTTGTCAAAAGCCTTCTGAAAGTCCAAATACACCACATCCACTGGTTCTCACTTGTCGACTCTACCAGTTACATCCTCAAAAAATTCTAGAAGATTTTGTCAAGCAGGATTTCCTTTTCATTAATCCATGCTGACTTGGACCGATCCTGTCACTGCTTTCCAAATGTGCTGCTATTTCATCTTTAATAATTGATTCCAACATTTTCCCCACTAATGATGTCAGGCTAACCGGTCTATAATTACCCATTTTCTCCCTCCCTCCTTTCTTAAAAAGTGGTGTTACATTAGCTACCCACCGGTCCATAGGAACTGATAGAGAGTCGATAGACTGTTGGAAAATGAGCACCAATGCATCCACTATTTCTAGGGCTACCTCCTTAAGTACTCTGGGATGCAGATTATCTGGCCCCAGGGATTTATCAGCCTTCAATACCATCAATTTCCCGACCACAATTTCCTGCCTAATAAGGATTTCCTTCAGTTCCTCCTTCTCACTAGACCCTCGGTACCCTAGTATTTCCGGAAAGTTATTTGTGTCTTCCTTCGTGAAGACAGAACCAAAGTATTTGTTTAACTGGTCCGCCATTTCTTTGTTCCCCATTATAAATTCACCTGAATCTGACTGCAAGGGACCTACGTTTGTTTTCACTAATCTTTTTCTCTTCACATATCTATAGAAGCTTTTGCAGTCAGTTTTTATGTTCCCAGCAAGCTTCCTCTCGTACTCTATTTTCCCCCTTGTAATTAAACCCTTTGTCCTCCTCTGCTGTATTATAAAATTCTCCCAGTCCTCAGGTTTTTCTGGCCAATATATATGCCTCTTCCTTGGATTTAACACTATCCTTAATTTCCCTTGTTAGTCATGGTTGAGCCACCTTCCCCGTTTTATTTTTACTCCAGACAGGGATGTACAATTGTTGAAGTTCATCCATGTGATCTTTAAATGTTTGCCATTGCCTATCCACCGTCAACCCTTTAAGTATCACTTGCCAGTCTATTCTAGCCAATTCATGTCTCATACCATCTAAGTTACCTTTCCTTAATTTCAGGACCCTACTCTCTGAATTAACTGTGTCACTCTCCATCTTAATAAAGAATTCTACCATATTATGGTCACTCTTCCAAGGGCCTCGCACACCAAGATTGCTAATTAGTCCTTTCTCGTTACACATCACCCAGTCTAGGATGGCCAGCCCTCTAGTTGGTTCCTCGACATATTGGTCTAGAAAACCGTCCCTAATACACGCCAGGAAATCCTCCTCCACCGCATTGCTACCAGTTTGGTTAGCCAGTCAATATGTAGATTGATCTAATCCCGTATGACTTCTTAACCACCTTATTTACCTGTCCTGCTACCTTCATGCACTCCAAGGTCCCTCTGTGCAAGCCTTGTCCACTAGAACTGTATATAAAATAGACATACTAGCAATCCTTAAAGCACCTGCTGGAGGCCGCTCCTAAACTGTTACATGTGAATGTTAAAAATTTTGAGGTTAAGAAGAGCATGAATAATTTTTCTGTGGCCTCACAAACATCTTCCCACCCGCTGCCAAACCTTCCACACCTCTGCCCCCCCCCCCCCCCCCCCCACTGATCACTCGGCCTTTAACAATAAATCAAAGCTCTTAATTGGCAACTCGTCAATTTTAATTTAAATGAGGCCCAACCATGAAATCGGCTCGTTTTGCCAGTGAAATTCATCAGGCAGGCGGTGAGCTCACTGTGCCCACCTGATGATAGGGGTCATGTGGAAATCAAGCCCCTCCAGTCTCCATCTCCTCCCACAGGCCAGACGATAATGGCATCGGCAGCAGAATTATAGCAATTGGAAGGGCCAGGTTAAATTTGAAGTTTTTGATTTCGATTGGGGTGGTAGTCGAGGCACCACAATTCGATTTGGAACCCCTAGTTCGGGAGAGAAAAATTAGCCAGCGTTCCTGCTCCTAATTATTATCCTGTGACCTCTGCTGGAAAGTAGGCGTCTTTGCGGTCAGTGTGGACAGAATTGGATTTGACTTCCAACATTCACTGTCAAGATGCACACTTGAAGAATTCGCACTTTGATAAAGTACCCATAGAATGTGCAAGATTGAATAGGAACAAAAGACTTCCATGCTCAAGGTCTGCAGCCTTCTTAAAAGCCATCAACCTATTAAAAGAGGAATGAAATCTTTAAATATTTCACAACAGGCTTACTCTAAATCAACAAGCCCTTTATGAAGAAAAAATGAAGAAGCTGATTGCCCCTTAAGAACAGTACTGACAACTTGAAATTATCCAACCCTCCCTACCTTTACCCATCACTAAAATATTACATATAATAACACCATCAATCCTTACTTGGTGGCATGCAGGCTGGTCTGGACAGAATTGTTATTTGACTTAGAAGCTAATTCTTCAGTAGCACAGATCTCAAAGATAGCCATCACAAGGACCAATTTAGATAGCTTTAATTTAGTTATGGTCTGAGATTCAAAATTAATGGGATAATCAAGAGAATTTTGTAGAGGAGCTACTTGGCTTGCTACTATCCTATTCAACATGGTTCCCGAATGAAAAAAATTGTAACAGTTCCTCAACCTTAATACAGAATGCTGACCTTTACTACCAGATAAGGGAAGTCCCTTCTGGAATGAATCACCTGCCCATCGACTTTCAACTCTCTGGAAA